>NC_042997.1:112466190-112527264 GCF_006345805.1 Octopus sinensis | reverse complement strand
AATTTTGGGACCGCGTCTCATTGCAAGCCAAATACCCACTGAGTCCGTCAGAGAAATCTGAAGTGGAAGACATTGGTGGCCATTCAGCGAAAAAGAATGTCCGAGTGAAAGGTAAGGGCAATTAGGTTTCAGATTTAAAGAGGATGTCCCGTTGTATTCATAGGTGTGTGTGTGTGTTTATTTTTGCTTTAGATTTGCACATGGAGGAGGGGATGTGCCGTTTTGGGCCCTTCTAAACTGGGGACAGGAATAGCTTAGTGAAATTGATGTGATTCATCTTCTGTTTTTGGTCTTATTTTCTGCAGATTGGTGTTTGGAGAAAGACATAATCGTGAGGAGTGTTTTGAGAGAGAGCAGAGGTCTGAGAAAGAAGAACTAAATAAAGTGTTTAGTCTGTGCGGAGAAAACAGACTTGGGAGTGCAAGAGAAGTAAATGAATCATCACCACCACCACCATCACCACCACCATCATCACCATCACCACCACCACCACCACCACCACCACCATCATCACCACCACCACCATCATCACCACCATCATCATCACCACCATCATCACCACCATCATCATCACCACCACCACCACCATCATCACTACCATCATCACCATCACCACCACCATCATCACCACCATTATCATCATCACCACCATCATCATCACTACCATCATCATCATCACCATCATCAGTCATCACCACCACCACCATTATCATCATCATCACCACCACCACCATCATCGTCACCATCATCATCATCATCATCATCATCATCACCACCACCATTATCATTGTCATCGTCACCATCATTATCATCATCATCATCATCATCATCATTTCAATGTCTGTTTTCCATGCTGGAATGGGTTAGATGGTGTGAGAGGATCCAGCAAGCCGGAGATCTGCCCCAGGATCCAGTTGTCTGTTGTGGTATGGTCTCTACAGCTGGATGTCCTTACTAACACCAACCACTTTACAGGTGTGTACTCTGGGTGCTGGGGGCACGAACACAGGTGTGATTTTTACATGGAACCAGAATGGAAACTTTTTATGTGGCATCAGTGCAGGCGCTTTTCACATGATGTGACTGGACAATGAGGGGGGAAAAAGACAGACTAAACAGGGGGCAAAACTTCAACATGCTTGGCCTATTAGGTCACTTCCCAGAAAGCACTAGATGCCAGAGTGTATGGTGTAATCTCACTTGACCTCACAATCAGTACTCAGAGGTCATGCACAACACTGACCGGCGGAAACCACATGTGGAACCAGGGAAATCATGAAGGTTGTTGACCAGTTCATGCTGATGATGATGAGGATGGTGATGCTGCTGCTGCAGATGAGGATGGTGATGCCGATGATGATGAGGATGCTGATGCTAATGAGGATGATGATGATGAGGATGGTGATGCTGGTGAGGATGATGAGGATGCTGCTGCTGATGATGAAATACTAAACTTTGTTTTGCTTTGTAATGGAAGAAAAAACATTCTTCACTCAAAAAAATCTTCCTTTAACCGTTTTGTTGCCATTTTTCTTTTGAAATCCTTTGTTTCAATTACGTTTGTCATGACTAAGCAGATTTTTGAAATGTAATTAAGGTAAAATTTTGATTGAAGGTTTTAATTTAGATTACATTAAAACAGAGATTTGATATCATGAAAGCAGGGATGGTCATAGCTGGACTGGTAGCTAAAGGGTTAATCTTTTTTTTATCTGAAAAATGACATTAAATGCTCTCATTACTTAGTCCTAGGAATGTCTGCTAAACTTAGACTCTAAACGATGTTAGAGAAGGAAATGGTTTTAATCCCCAGCGACAGCTGAACTTGTCGATATAAGGTCCACAGACTCTGATTTTGGTAATCCAGAAACCCATTGGAGTAGTTGCATTATTTACACATTTGTCCCCTATCTTGTTTGTTGTTAACCCAACGTTTCGGCTGATATTCCCTCCAGCCTTCATCAGGTGTCTTGGGAAAATTTCAAACCTGTGTTCTCATTCCTAAGTTTAAGAGCACGGGCTACTAACCCCAAGATTCCGAGTTTGATTCCAGGAAGTGACCTCAATATGATTAATAATAATAATAATAACATTGAAAAATACCTTAGGAATGAGAACCCAGGTTCGAAATTTCCCCAAGACACCTGATGAAGTTTGGAGGGTATATCAGCCGAAACAAGATGAGGACAAATGCCCATCAAATGTAAATAATGTACATAATTCCTCATCTCTTAAATATGGAACTTTAGTTCTTGTCTTCTTATTTTCCTGTAGACAAATTCCGCGAAGCAGAAAGGGAGAAAGACAAGTTTCACGTAAGTTGAAGAATTTAATGAAATCTCTTCCATTACTTGTCATTAATTCATAGCAGAATCAGAGAGTGGAATAAGGTTGAGACTAAAAAGTGGAATTCAGTTAAAAATTTGCAAAGTGAATAATGGCCAGGTTGTGGAAGTATTGCATACTTAAAACTGTAGCATGGCTTTTCTCCTGTCATTACTCTCGATTTTGTGTTTCTCTCCTTTTCCTGTTTTTCTCTGTTTTCTGTTTCCCTTCATTTCTTGTTTCTCTCCGTTTCCTGTTGCTCTCCTTTTCTGTTGCTCTCCTTTTCCTAATTCTCTTGTTTTCATGTTTCACTCCCATTCATTTTGCTCTCGTTTCCTGATTCTCTCCTTTTTCCAGTTTCTTTCCTTTACCTGTTGCTCTCCGTTTCCCCTCATTTCCTGTTGCTCTCCTTTTCCTCTTTACATTTCCTGTTTCTTTCCTTTTCCTCTTTCTCTCCATTTCTTGTTTCTCTCCTTTTTCTGTTGCTCTCCTTTTCCTGTTGCTCTACTGTTTCTCTTCTTTTCCCTTTGCTCTCGTTTTCCTGATTCTCTAGTTTTCTCTTTCACTCCTTTTCCTGTTGCTCTACGTTTCCTGTTGCTCTCCTTTTCCTATTTCTCTTCTTTTCCTATTGCTCTCCTTTTCGTGTTCCTCTCCTTTTCCCATTCCACTCGTGTTCCTGATACTCTGGTTTTCCTGTTTTTGTTCATTTCCTGTTGCTCTCCTTTTTCTGTTGCTCTCCTTTTCCGGTTTCTCTTTTCCTGTTGCTCTCCTTTTCCTGATTCTCTTGTTTTCATGTTTCACAGGAATAGGAGTGCAACAGGAAGGGTAAGTGAGGTTGCCTCTCAAATGCAGGTGCCATGGAAAATATAAACTGGTTGGTGACAGGAAGGGCATCCAACCATGGAACCTCTGTCAAAGTTGATGCAGGAACTCAGTGCAGCCCATCAAACCATCCAAATCATGCCAGCATGCTGTTGCTGCTGATGAGATGAGGGAGATTGTCTGCTACATCAAGCATGCTGGCATTACCATGTAGAGGCTCTCTCGTGATTTTACCTTGTCTTCTTTTAGTGTCAGTAGGAACAAAGTAAGGGCCAGCCATAAGGAAGGGTGAGGGTGATGCTGTTTCTCATTATACAAGCATCATGATGGTAGGGAGGTAGAGGAGTGATGAAAGGGGGGGAATTAAACAGGGACTGATCTGATGATTGTGTAGTAGAGTGCATCGGAGAGAAGGTGAGTGGTAGATGGAAGGTTAATGAAGAAGAGCAGTAGAGAGAGAGAGAGAGAGAGAAAATTAACAAATTAAAGCAAATCTGGAAAATCTAACCACTCGATTCCACTATCATCATTATTAGCACTTCTGTTAGAGATTCTACTCTTACCACCCCCAACCCTCCACCAATTTTTATCCTCTTCCTCACTCTCAGCCCTACTATGACAGATTCCTCTATTATCATCACCATCATTACCACCTCTATGAAGGCTTGTGGCTTAGTGGTTAGGGTATTGGGCTCATGGTCGTGAAATTGTGAGTTCGATTCCCGGCCGTGCATTGCGTCCTTGAGCATGACACTTTATCACTTATTGCTCCAGTCCACTCAGCTGGCAAGAATGAATTGTACCCATAATTCAAAGGGCCATGTTGACACACTCAACCACGTTAAGGGTATATGTGTATGAGGCGGCGAGCTGGCAGAAACGTTAGCACGCTGGGCAAAATGCTTTGCAGTATTTCGTCCGCCGTTACGTTCTGAGTTCAGATTCTGCTGAGGTCGACTTTCGGGGTCGATAAATTTAGTACTAGTTATGCACTGGGGTTGATATAATCGACTTAATCCGTTTGTCTGTCCTTGTTTGTCCTCTCTGTGTTTAGCCCCTTGTGGGTAGTAAAGAAATAGGTATATGTGTCTGTGGAGTGCTCGACCACTTTCATGTTAATCTCACAAGCAGGCTGTTCCATCAATTGGATGAACTGGAACATTCATTGTCATAACTGACAAGAGTGCCATTTTTTTTATTATCACCACCAGTGCTGCCACCACAATCTCACCCTTCTATTTTTCTTGAAGAAAACTCATTTTCTGGCCTTGGAATATTCCATTCTCTGACACATATCTTATTTCAATTTCCAGCCATCGGCCATACACTTGGAAAAGAAATGTTCTGGGATTTACATTTCTGCAGATGAACCTGAAGTCAATAAAGAAAAGATCGATCCTTCTCTTGGAGTTCCTCACATCCTCGTTGACTGTTCCGAAACTGACGCATCCTATCTCAATCAAATCTTGAATAGCAGCAAACTTCCAGTTGTTACTGAAGTAAGTTCCTTTGTTTGAAATATTAAGATTGTGTAATTCTTATGATTTTTCTCTTCTCCCTGTTTTTAAATTACAACAACAACAACAACAAAAATCTATAAATTTAAATCTTATTGTTCATGCAGTCTTGTTTTTACCCTTTTGTTGCCATATTTCTATTGGAATCCATTTTGTTTGTTTCGGTTAATTTAAAAAATAATCTTTCATCTTTTATTTGTTTTGAGTCATTAAACTGTGGCCATGCTGGGGCACCACCTTGGAGTATTTCACTTAAATGAATCAGCCCCAGTACTTATCTTCTTTTTAATCTTGGGACTTAGTCTATTGGTCTCTTTTGCTGAACTGCTAAGTTACAGGGATATAAATACATCAACAAGCAGTGGTTGGATGCAAGCACAAACACACACATGACGGCTTCTTTCAGTTTCCATCTACCAAATCCACTCACAAGGCTTTGGTTGGCCCAAGGCTATAGTAGAAGACACCTGTCCATGGTACCGTGCAGTGGGACTGAACCTAGAAACATGTGATTGGAAAGCAAACTTCTTACCACACAACCACAAAACTTATTGAAATAATTTTGTCATTCTTAAACAGTTTTTTGTGGAGTTTGGAACATCAATTAGTATGGAATTTTGAAGGAAAATTCTAATTTAGATGAGATTAAAACTGGAAGTTTGTATTGTAGATCCAGGGAGGCCTTAGTCGAATGGGTATGTTGGTTGGTTAGTTGGTATCAAAAGGGTTAGATTAATTTTAGGTGTAGTTGTGAACATAACTTAGGAAGAAACAGGTTCCCTATACAGACTTACATCTATCAAATGGAAACAGGAACTGCAATCTGTTTCAGCCATTGCCATGGTTACTTCAACAATCATCATCATAGTTTAACGTCTGCTTTCCATGCTGGCATGGGTTGGACAGTTTGACTGAGGACTGGTGAGCCGGAAGGCTGCACCAAGCTCAATCTGATCTGGTGTTTTTGTAATTATCAAAGTTTGTAATTTGGATTCATTAACTGTAAATTACTGTTACCTACCTTTTGTCATCAACTTGCCCCTCCCCTCAAAATTGTTGGCATTGTACCATAATTAGAAAGAATTATTATTAACCGCCTGATTGGCACACGTGCCAGTGGAACATTAAAAGCACATCCAAGTGTGATCATTGCCAGGGCCATGGACTGGCTCCCATGCCAGTGACATGTGAAAAGCACCATTCGAGCGTGATCATTACCAGCGTTGCCTTACCAGCACATGTGCTGGTGACACATGTAAAACAACATTTGAGCGTGGTCGTTGCCAGTGCTGCTGGACTGGCTCCTGTGCAGGTAGCACGTAAAAACTTCTTTGAATGTGGTCATTGCCAGAACCACCTGACTGGCTCTTGTGCCGGTGGCATGTAAAAAGCACAAACTACACAATCAGAATGATTGGCGTTAGGAAGGGCATCCAGCTGTAGAAACTCTGCCAGATCAGATTGGAGCCTGGTGCACGCATCTGGCTCACCAGTCCTTAGTCAAACTGTCCAACTCATGCCAACATGAAAAGCGGACGTTAAATGATGACGATGATGATTATGATTATTGTTGTTATTATTGTTTCAGTATTTCTAAGTCTAAGAAACTTATATGATAAACAGTGGAAGTGCATAGCTTAGTGGTTAGGGTGTTGGACTCGTTATCATAAGATTGTTGTTTCAATTCCTGGACCAGGCTGTGTGTTGTGTTCTTGAGCAAAACACTTCATTTCATGTTGCTCCAATCCACTCAGCTGAGTTATCCTGCAATGGACCTGTGTCCTGTCCAGCTGGAGCAAATGTATGCCATGGAAACATGGAAACCATCCCTATGAGTCTACATGACTCGGGAAGGAACTTCACTTTTCTTTTTCATATGATAAACATTCTTGATATTTCTGTCAGGAGCAGTCAACAAGTCAACAAAGATCCCTTACTGCTTCCTCTCCTCTACCTTACATAGATGGGACTTTTCTCAAAAATCCTTCTGCATGACCTGTAGCCTTGCATCAATTCAAATTTATTCACACAGTTCTTGGATCTGTCTGTTATGCTCTGATCGCCATTGGAATCATTAAACTCATTTTCATCTTTCACAACTTTCCAGCCTCCTTCTTCAGTGGCTCATACTTCTCCATCGTTTCATACTCTTTATCTTGCACCCTACCATCCTCTGGGATAGAGATATGTGGGCCCCTTTTTTTCTTTCTTGTTGGTGACTACAATGTCTGGCCTTCTTGCCTCAATCATTCTGTACCACATTGAATGGTGAAGTCTCACAAAAGCTTTAATTTGTCATTCTCTAACACTCCTGACTTCTGCTCCTGTCATTTAGCTCTGACAATTCCACATTTCCCTGAGATCATCCAGTGGATTGATCTGGCAACATTATCCAGTCATCTTTTGCACCCTCACTTGGCCAACTTAGCACATCCACTTAACAACATGGATCACCAGCCCTCCTTCTCTTCCACTTTTGTTGTTATTATTATTATTATCCCACTTGTTGTTGGTGGTGCTGCTGCTGCTCTTCTTCTTCTTCTTCTTCTTCAAATTCTGTTTCCATTTCTTGCCGCCTGTCTTCCTGATGCGTAAGGTAGAGAAATGTACTGTATACATTGGTAGGCCATTAAAACAAGCACACTAGATTGTTCATTTACAGTCATGTGATAGAAAAAAAAAGGGAAAAAATGAAAAATAGAAAAGTAAACAAATAAAATAAAGGTGGAAAAAAGAAAGAAAATTCACAGCGACAATGCTCTTTCCAATACGTGTGACGTACCACTTAAGACAATCTTTTGCACTTCATGTATGGATGGTAAGCCAGGGATCATTCTTAAATAATTTTCAATTCCGTTTTTGATCATTCCAAGTACTCCTACAATTACTGGTATTGTAACTGTCTTGAGATGCCACATCCTTTCAATTTTGATTAGCAGATCTTTATATCTTCTGAGCTTATCAAATTCTTTTGCCAACATATTAAGGTTACAGGGTTTGCTCACGTCAATCAATAAACAGACTTTATTGCTTTGGTCTTTCACAACAACATCTGGTTTGTTTGCTTTGGTGGTCCTACCTGTACATACTGGGAAGTCCCAAAGAGTAGTTACATTTTCTCCCTCAGTTACAGCCTAAGGGTTATGCTTGTACCATTTGTCAGCAGTTTTATCATCATTATTAAGGCAGTAAGCTGGCAGAATCATTAGCACGTCAGGCAAAATGCTTAGCAGTATTTTGCTCATCCTTATGTTCTGAGTTTTAAAAAAATTAAGTACCAGTGAAACACTGGGGTCAATGTAAACGACTAGTGCCCAAATTTACGGCCTTGTGCCTATAGTAGAAAAGATTATTATTATTATCATTATTATTATTATCATCATCATCATTGTTATTATTATTGAGTGAGAAAGCAGTACATGCCATCAAAGTGACACTGGGGTAACATATATGAAGCCCAGTATACCCAACATGACTACCCATCTGATAAGGGTACACCAGGCACGTGCATCACAACCATGTGTGTGCAACATGGTGATCTCATATCAAAATAAACAACACATGACCTTGCAGGTGGGGCCCAGTTAGAATTTTCTTCTGGTCGAGTAACCCATCCCGCTCAAAAGGTCCCTGAATAAGGGTTGTTTAAGGATGTTGAACGAAACATCTATGTTTCCAGAGGTGAATTATCCAAACTGCCAAGAATCCCTCTCAACACATGGCTATGATGCTCCCCCACTACTTCTGCCCATGATCAGAGATGCACATATCGTCAGCCACTAAAGGACATGTTCAACTGGTTACGGTCAAACAACTGACAAGCAAATCTGTGGTATTGAGCAGAATGTTTGCTGTAGGCCATCTTTTATACCAAGACAAAACAATGTACATGATAACATTTTTATCATTATTATTATTAATATTATTATTATTATTATTATTTAGTAGTCTTATTTTTGTCACTTGCTTTCACTGCACTACTGAGCACAGCTCTGTGTGCCTTGGGTATGTGCTGTGGTTTGTTGTGATGCTCTTATTTTTACTGTATTGAAAGTGTTTTACTTAGGATGTGTGTGGTGTCTAGTAGTGTTATTTTCTGTATGGTATATATACTTGTTGTTATTATTGTTAAGGTGGTGAGCTGGCAGAATCGTTAGCAGTCTAAGCAAAATGCTTAGTGACATTTCGTCTGTCCTCACATTTTGAATTGAAATTCTGATGTCCACTTTGCCTTTCATCCTTTCAGGGTAGATAAATTAAGTACCATTTGAGTACTGGGGGGTCGATGTCATCAACTATCCCTCTCCCCCAAATTTCAGGCCTTGTGCCTATAGTAGAAAGGATTATTATTATTATTATTATTATTAGCTGTAGGTGCAGGAGTGGCTGTATGGTAAGTAGCTTGCTTATGAACCACATAGTTCCAGGTTCAGTCTCACTGTGTGGCACCTTAGGCAAGTGTCTTCTATAGCCTCAGGCCGACCAAAGCCTTGTGAGTGGATTTGGTAGAAGGAAACTGAAAGAAGCTCGTCATATATATGTATATATAAATATATATATATATGTATGTGTGTGTGTATATGTTTGTCCCCCACAACATTGCTTGACAACCGATGCTGGTGTGTTTATGTCCCCATAACTTAGCGGTTCAGCAAAAGAGTCTGATAGAATAAGTACTAAGCTTACAAAGAATAAGTCCTGGGGTCGATTTGTTTGACTAAGGGCAGTACTCCAGCATGGCCGTAGTCAAATGACTGAAACAAGAAACAAGCAAGTAAAAGAGAGAGCAGCAGCAGCTCAAAATCCACCAAGGTCACCATTGTGTTTCATTCTTCTGGAGTTGATGAAATAAAGTACCTGTTAAATACTGGGGGGTCAGTGGTATCAACAAACTCACTCTCATAAAAACTGATGGCCCAAACCTACCTGCACACAATTTGTCCTTATTAAATCTCTTCCTCTCATACTCCTAACCCTCCCACTCTCTCTACCTGTGTCCACTCACTACAGTCCCCCGTCCCTGCTTACCCATCCACTCACCCATCCAAGCCCTGGTCCCACTTCATTTGTATACACCTTCCTCTGACTTGAGTGTACCCCCTACCTTATTACATATTCACCACCTCTCTCTCTCTCTCTCTCCATTCAAGGTAGCCATTGTATCTCTTCCTCTACTGCGAAACCCCTGTTCCTGTCCCTCCATTCATACTCCCTCATCACTTCCCTCAATAATCTTCCTCTTCCCCTCAGTTGAGTGGGGTGTGTCTTGTCCCCCAAGTTAATTGCTAATCTCAATGCTGATGGTGCCACATATAAAGCACCTGGCACACACCCATAAAGTGGTTGCTAGTGTTAGGAAGGGCATCCAACCATGGGAACCAAGCCAAATCCAGATGGCAGAGCTTGGTGCAGTCTTCTGACTTGCCAGTTCCTGTTAAACCATCCAACCCATACCAGCATGGAAAGAGAGCATTAAACCATGAGGATGATGAGGAGGAGGATTAAGGCAGCAAACCGGTAGAATTCTTGGAGCATTAGGAAAATACTTTGCAGCATTTATTCCTACTCACCATGTTCTGAGTTCAAATTCCATGGTGAGAGTCAACTTTGCTTTCATTCCTCTTGGCTTGATAAAAGAAAATACCTGTTTCTTTACCACCCACAAGGGGCTAAACACAGAGAGGACAAACAAGGACAGACAAACGGATTAAGTCAATTATATTGACCCCAGTGCATAACTGGTACTTATTTAATCGACCCCGAAAGGATGAAGGGCAAAGTTGACCTCGGCGGAAATTGAACTCAGAACGTAGCGGCAGACGAAATACCGCTAAGCATTTCGCCCATCGTTCTAATTAAAGAAAATACCAGTCAAGTACTGAGGTTGATGGTAATGACCAAAGCCCCTCCCCTCAAAAGTCCCCAAAATATGAAACTGCTGTTATTGCTTTTGCTGACATTTTCTTAGTTGAATGTTTATGAATTTTACATTCTGTTTTGTTAGGTTTTGGATGGCCTGGGTTTAGGCCCCAAAGGTCCACCTATACCACCCCCATCTACATTTGCTGTTGTGCAATATCCATTGAAGAGAAAACCTCCAGCTGGGCCTGAGATATCGAAACAATACATATTTGTGGCCTCTTCTCCTTCAGATCCGTAAGTATGGTTTACAATGTTATATAACCGAAAGAAAATGCAGTTATGTATGTGTGTGTGTATGTGTGTATATCAATATGTATACACACACACACACACACACACACACGTATGTATCATCATCATTTAACATCAGTTTCCCTTGCTGGTTTTGGGTTGGCTGATTTGACGAGCTGGTAAGTCCAGGAGGTGCCACACTAGATTCCATTTGTTGTGGCATGGTTTCTACAGCTGCATATCCTTCTTAGTCCCAGTCACTTGACAGAGTGTACTAGGTGCTTTTTACATGACACCATTGCTGGTGCTTTTTATGTGGCACCCTCACCAGTGCCTTTTATGTGGAACCATCACCAGTGTTTTTTAAATGGCGCTATCATCAGCGATTTTTATGTGGCACTATCACCAGTGCTTTTCATGTGACACCACCTCTTCCACAGGTTTCCTCATCTGCTAGGTTGTAACACTTTTCCATACAGCTGTCTTCATTCATTCACAACTCATGACCATACCAGTGCAGTTGTCTCTCTTGCACACCACATCTGATGCTTCTTAAATCCAACTTTTTTCTCAGGGCGCTTACACTCTGTCATGTATGCACACTGGCATTACACATCCAGCGGATATATATGCATAGGTTTACCAACATGCTATCTTTAAGATAGCATGTTAGCATGAGATATAATTTTTAAAAAGCTTTCAATGTTTTAATTTTTTTCCTCTTTATCTATCAAAGTTAATTAATGACTTTTACATGTCAAATATAATAATGAACTGGTCAAGAAACTGCTAAGATGGGTGGGTATCTGGTGGAAGAGAAATCCTCATAGTCTTTCTCCCTGTTTAATGGTGGAATAAAGGCAACTAAAGTGAGATTAAAAGGGTGATTCTAGAGATTATAATTGTTTGCTCCGTTCGACTTATCTTTAGTGGTGAAAACATTTTTAATATTTATATTGGTGCAGGTGTAGTTGTGTTGTAATATATTTGCTTCTCATCCACATGGTTATAGGTTCAGTCCCACTGCAACTATTTTCTACAATAGCCTTAGACTGACCAAAGCCTTGTGAGTAAATTTGTTGTGTGTGTGTGTGTGTGTGTGTGTGTGTTTGTCCCCCACCGTTGCTTGATAAGTGGCTTTGGTGTGTTTATGTCCCTATAACTTGGCAGTTGACTGATGGAATAACTACCAGATTATGTAAAAAGTACTCGGGTCGATTCGTTTCATTCAACTGAAATCACTGAAGGCAGTGCCCCAGCAGGGCCACAGTCTAATGACTGAAACAAGTAAAAGATATGATTATTATTAAAATCTTCCCCAGGCATAGCTGTATGGTAGGAAGCTTGCTTTCCTACTACATGTTTCCAGGTTCAGTCCCACTGCGTGGCACTTTGGGCAAGTATCTCCTATAGCCTCAGGCCAACCGAAGCCTTGTGAGTGGATTTGGTTGATGGAAACTGAAAGAAGCCTGTCATATATATTTAAATATATATATATATATATATATATATATATATATATAAAAGAATTTTTTGCGTAATAAGATTTAAAAAAACCAAGTCTGTATAGATATTAGAGCATTTATAGATAGGTCTTACAGCCATTTCTAGGATATTAATTAATAATATCCCTTCATCGGAAACGGTGTGAGAGGAAAGTTAAGTCATAGTTAGTTTAGATGTGATACAAAACAGAGTGTGAGGTGGAGGAAAGAAAATATATGCAAGATATGTATGGGTATTGAAGTTGTAAATCCGTTTTATAGGCATAATGGTATATACTATGGCAATCCCTCAAGGTCGAGGATGATGGTCTTCGCGCAAATTTATTGGTGAGTCCGCAGGTGACTGATAAGACCAATTCTTGCTCGAAAAGATCGGTCACAGTGCGGACATCTAGTGCCTGAAGGGAGAGTCGCACATGGTTGTTGTTGGCGCTCCTTCCGCCGTCGTCGTCTTTTCTCCTCCAGCTCTGCAGACGTTTTCGACTCGAAATTCGCCGTTCCCTCGTGGATGGTGGTTTTCCAGAGTGGTCTGTTTTTTGCCGTTTCCTCCCAGTTGGTGAAGTCAATGTCACACTTTTTGAGGTTCGGTTTCAGGGAGTCCTTGTAGCGTTTCTTCTGGCCTCCTTTTGTACGCTTGCCGTCTTTGAGTTGGGAGTAGAAGATCTGTTTGGGAAGTCGTTCGTCAGTCATTCTAACCACGACTCCCTATTTCTAGATCATTTTAAATACAAGCCTTTGACTCTGCAACACTGTATATAAATTCCCAACTGCAAATAACCAAGTTTAAAAATCTGCTGGATCTCACTCATAAGGGAATCTTACATTGCTTATAAACTCTATATTTGGAAGGACTCATATTAAACTCTGTTGGACTTTTGGATTCTACTCAAAGGATATTGGAATATTGCATATATACCATTATCTCGATGCCAGATAATGGTATTGTTACAGAATCACCCGTCGCCGCTTGCCCGAACGGGCAAGTTCGCCACGGAACCCAGAGAGAGGAGAGATAGACACAACAACAACCGCAGCAGCACAGAGAGATACAGAGAGGCAACCGAGAGAGACACAAAACGGCAAGGCAACAACTGGCTTACATTTAACAACTAGTTTATATGACAATCAATTGTTACAACATCAAAGCATTTAAAGGAAACAACAAATCAATACAGGTATACAACAGATCAAAGCATTTAAACATGCAAGTAACAATATAACAGTCCGGTAGCGACACAGTTCTTTTTCAAATCACATCAACAGATAACGTTCACAGTTCTTTAAAGACTTTTTCTATTTTCTTCTTTCTCTTTCTTCTTTCTCTTTTTTTTCTTTTACATCGTAACACGTAACAATACAATTAAATACCTTAATTCCTAATTAGAATGGCCAGTGTCCCATATTGTAGTTCATCTCTCTCTGTACAGCTTATTCCTCTGTATATATCCCTTTCTGCGCTGCTAGTTCCAACCTGCCCAGCTCTCGCATCCCAACCGCCTGCCCTGACAACCAAAATCCAACTGTCCTCTTTGACGACCGAATACCAACTGACCCTCTATCACTACCCCTCCATCTGTCTCTACTGCTTATACCCTCTCTATCTGCTCTCAGCCCTAACTGCCTATCTCTATCGCACTGCTGCTGTCATTCTCTCATGACAGCTCTCAGATCCCTTACTCTATCTTTCTCACTACTGCTAGATTCTTCCTCTTCTTCGGCCCTCACATCTCTCTGACCCCCAATTGACCCCACAAGGCCAAAAGGTCCCTCCAAAAAGCCATTAGTCTTCCAGTAAACAAAAGGCTGTTGCTTTTCTTCCAGACATGCCGGCACCACTCCCAAAAGTGGGTCAAGAAATACTGCACTAGCCAATTTATATATGTATATATACACACACACACACACACAGGTGTGTATGATTGTGTATATATATGTATATGCTATATCAGATTGGAGCCTGGTGCTGCCTTCTGGCTCGCCAGCCCTTGGTCAAACTGTCCAACCCATGCCAGCATGGAAAGTGGATGTTAAATGATGATGATGATGATGCTTGTGTGTCTGTGTTTATCCCCCTGCCATTATTTGACAACTGATGTTGGTGTGTTTACATCCACAAAACTAGCGGTTTGGCAAAAGAGACCAATGGAAATCTGTTGGGTTTACAAAGAATAAGTCTGGGGTCGATTTGTTTGACTAAAAGTAGTGCTCCAGCATGGCTGCAGTCAAATGACTGAGACAAGTAAAAGAATAAAAGAATAGCCATGGTGAAAATATTACATTGCTTAGAAACAGGTGAAAGTTGGTGACAGGAATGGCTTCAGCCATAGAAAGTCTGCCTCACTAGACTCTGATCCATGAGAACATGGAAAGTCGACATTAAAACGATGATGACGACGGCTGCGGTTGCTGCTGTTGCTGCATAAAAAAGCTAATACTTTGAAACATTGATATTTACTAAATTTATTCTTTCAAAATCTCTGTCGAAGTCTACCAATGTTGTAAATTACTATATTCTACTTGTTTTATGTTCAAGTTGGCCAGATCTGGCCTGTCACACCTGCCCGACAATGTCATTCTAAAGAAAACAATCTCATCATTGGAATTTCAAAGCGATGAGATCATTGATTAATTCAAAACAACATGGCAGCCCTGCTGGTGCCAGTGCCATGCGAAATGTACTGTCCACTCTGTGATGTGGTTGGCATTAGGAAAGGCATTAAGCTGTAGAAACCTTGCCAAACAGGTAAATGGAATTTGATGCAGCTCCTGTCAAACTGTCCAATCCATAGCAGCAGGGAAAATGGATGTGAAATGATGATGATCATGATGATGATGAATGGATAAATAAGCATTACATTTGACAAGTGTAATCTGAATTAGAAAATTACTATTTTTTAATCTCACAACAAGAGATATTCAGCAACAGTATTTTGTAAGTAAAGATTGTTTGCCAACATAACATGGCAGTCCTGGTTTAGGACGAATGTTGCTGTACTTTAGCCCCAGGAGACATCATCTCCAGCTGGCTATACGACACGATCTGTGTCCTTATATTTTCGAACAAGGGCATTTAGAACCCCCACTCAGCTCAAAACAATATCCGTGTATCTCGATTTCCAGATTATTTCCTTTCATCAGCACAGAATAATTGGCTAGAGGTGGCACTGCCAAATTCCCGTTCAAAATATATAGTTTCCAAACAGACAACTAGTCACTGATTTATAAATTAGAAAATTACTATTTTTTAAATTTCACAAGAGATATTCAGCAACAGTATTTTGGAGTAAAGATTATTTGCCAATATAACATGGCAGTCCTGGTTTAGGACGAATGTTGCTGTAATTTAACCCCAGGAGACATTGTCTCCAGCTGGCTATACAACATGATCTGTGTCCTGGGGCTAAATTACAGCAACATTTGTCCTCATCTAGGACTGCCATGTTATGTTGGCAAACAATCTTTATTGTAATCTGATTGTTTAAGATTAATAGAAATCTCCATTTTATTTAAACAAATAGAAACATTGGCTTTGAGGAAAAGTTTAAAGAATCTGATATTGAAGACGTGCAGGTTATTGAGAAAGAGAAAGGAGAACGAACAACCCAGACCAGTCGACCAAAAGCAAAAGGTGAAAAAGCAAAACTGGCTTCCGATTCTGCTAAACGAAGAAGTGCAGAAAAGAAAAAATCAGCCCATCGTTTGTCACAGTTTGCTATTCCTTCTCCATTGTTTGGACTCAGTTCACCTGGCTCTGATGATATTTTCAGGTATTGTGGTGTTTCTCTATTAAATTCTGGACGATTTAACTTTTTTTTTTGCTTGGTTTGGTTTGGTTTGGTGGAAGGTCTTTTGCTTCTGGCCCCTACAAGCAGGTCTTCATGATCCCTTCCAGCTTGCAGAACCACCTGCATCTCCTGCTAAAACCACTATAAATCCTCATGGCTGCTACTGGCCCCTTGACCTCTGCAGGTTCTCATAGCCTCTGCAAACCCTCATGACCACTGCAAACCCTCATGGCCATTGCAGGTCCTTGTGTTCCTCGCAGGCCCTCATAGCTACTGTGAGAACCTACACCAGGGACATTGGTACATATTGTTTTCTCTAGACAATGCCTGTTACTGACTGCAGGAAAAAACAGAAGTGAATTGATTATTAGAAAGGTAGAATAAAGTCCTTGGGGGTGTTTGTTCTGGTTAGGCCAACTATGCTCTTCTCCTTTAGTAGGTCACTAAAATACAGTACCAGTCAAGAACTCAGATCCATGCAATCAACTCACCCACAACCCATCAAAAATTGTTGGCCTTGTGGCTAAATTAAAATCCATTGTTGTTGTTGTTATTATTAAGGCAGCGAGTTGCAGGATCATTAGCATGCCAGACAAAACGCTTAATAGCATTTCGTCCGTCCTTGCGTTCTGAGATCAAATTCCACCAAGGTTGACTTTGCCTTTCATCATTTGGGGGGAGGGGGTCAATGAAATAAGTAACAGTTACGCACTAGGGTCAATGTAATCAACTAATCCCCTCCCCCATCAAATTGCAGCTTTGTGCCTATAGTGGAAAGGATTATTATTATTATTATTATTGTTAAGGCGGTGACCTGACAGAATTGTTAGCATGCTGGACGAAATGCTTAGCGGTACTTCTGTCTCTATGTTCTGGGTTCAAATTCTACTGAGGTCGACTTTGCTTTTTATCCTTTTGAGGTCGATAAGCTAAATGCCAGTGAAACACTGGGATCAATGTAATTGATTCACCCCTTCCACCAACATTGCTGTCCTTGTGACAAAATTTGAAACCTTTATTATTATTATTATTATTACCTCCGCCTTAGCAAAAGTGGAGGTATTGTTTTCAGTCATGTATGTTTGTTTGTTTGGCCATAGTCTAGATATCTCAAGAACCACTGGATAAATTCAGATGAAACTTTCAGAGATGTTTGGCCTCATGACTGGTACAAACTGCTTAGGTTTATGGATCAATCCAGTACTGGACAAGGATTCTGGATTATTTTTCCTGTTTTTTTTTACTTAAGTTTTGAGAGCAGTCAGCTTCATTTTTAGTATCCTCGTTTATGAGAACAGTCAAATTTATTTCAGATATTCTCATTCTAAAAATCATCTCCTGCTAATCGTTGAGAGGACGTTGGTGTTGCCTTGGTGGAGGTTTGCGCTCTCTGAGTGCTCTTATTATTTTTATTTGAGCTGGCAGAATCGGTAGCATATCAGGCAGAACGCTTACTGGTATTTCATCTGTCTTTACTTTCTGAATTCAAATTCTGCCAAGGTCGACTTTACTCTTTAGGGGTCAATAAAATAAGTACCAGTTATGCACTAGGTTTGCTATAATTGACTTAACCCTTCCCCTGAAATTAATGGCCTTGTGCCAAATTTGAAACCATTATTATTGGTATCATTTGTTGCTGATGTTGGCTTGACCTTTCATCTTTTCTAGGGCACTAAAATAAGTACCATTTGAGCCCGGTTTGGTGGTGGGGTGGGTCAATGTAATTGCCTGACCCTCTTCTCCAAATTTCAAGCCTTGTGTCTATAGCAGAAAGGATTATTATTATCATTATTATTATTATTATTAAGCTAGGGTGGTGAGCTGGTAGAATCATTAGTGAGTTGAACAAAAGGCTTAATGACACTTCATCTGCCTTTACCTTCTGAATTCAAATTGAGCCCTAAGGGGTCAATATAATTGACTTACCCAGTCTCCTGAAAAAATTGCTGGCCTTATCCAAAAATTTGAAATCATTATTATTATGTTTTTTCCTTCTTTCTTCAAATTTTCTTCCGTTTCTCGCCGAGTGTTTTCCATACACCTAGGGCAGAGAAGGGCATTGTATGCATTCCCAGATTACACGTGCAAATTCACAGATAAAATATGTATTTAAAAATTAATAAATAAATAAATTCATGGATGGATGTTATTTTCACAGCGATAGTGCTCTTCTCAGTACACGAGCCGTTCCAGTTAATACGATTTTTTGCACTTCCAGTAGGGATGGTAAGCCTGGAATCATTTTCAAATAGGTTTCAGTACCTTTTTTTATCATTCCTAGAGATCCTACAATCACTGGTACTTAGTCGCCTTGAGATGCCACATTTTTTCAATTTCCATTAGCAGGTCTTTATATTTACTAATCTTGTCAAATTCTTTCGCCGCTATATTGTGATCACAGGGAATACTCATGTCAATTAATAAACACATCCTTTTTGTCTGATCTTTTATAATGATATCCGGTTTATTGGCTTTTATAGTCCTGTCGGTCTGCACGGGGAAGACCCATAGAATCGACACATTTTCTCCCTCAGTCACAGCTTCAGGATGATGTTTATACCATTTGTCAGTGGTTTTGATTTTATAATGCTGACATATTGTAAAATCAAAACCACTATTATTATTATTTTTACTATTAAGGTGGCAGAATCTCTAGCATGCTGGACAAAATGCCTAGCACTATTTTGTCCATCTTTACGTTTCTGAGTTAAAATTCTGCCAATGTTGACTTTGCCTTTCATCCTTTTGGGGTTGATAAGTTTAAGTACCAGTTGAACACTGGGGTCATTGTAATTGACTCACCTCCTCCTGCAAAAATTGTTGTCCTTGTGGTAAAATTTAAAATCATAATCATCATCATTATTATTATTATTATTATTATTATTATTATTATTATTATTATTATTATCATCATCATCATTAACGCTGCAAGCTGATAGATTTGGTGGCACTACTTTGTGACAATTTGTCTGACTTCATGTTCAAATTCTTGCCAGGTCAACTTTGACTTTCATCCTCTTGATGGGTACCAGTTATGCACTGGGGTTGATGTAACCGACAAAACCCTCTTTCAAATTTCAGGTCTTGTGCCTATTGTAAAAAGGACTATTATTACCACCTCCATCTTAGCGAAGGCAGAGGTATTGTTTTCAGTTGTGTTTGTTTGTTTGTTTGTCCATGGACAAAATATCTCAAGAACCGCTGGATGGATTCGGATGAAACTTTTAGGAATGCTTTGCACAAACTGATTAGATTTTGGGATCGATCCAGTACCGGACAAGGATTCTGCATTATTTGTTATACCTACTTTACTTTACATGATTACGATTACAAGTCTTTCTCAATCATCTCCCTTTAGGCTTTTTCCAACGTTTTATTTTCGTTTCTCTATTATTAATTTTACTCTCATCTCTATCTTAGTAGAAACTGATGGATAAAGAAATCAAACTACATTAACAAATGGCAGCAAAACCGTTCAGAAATTAATTAACACTAACATATTTTTATAATATATATATTATAAGGGCCATGGAGACGGAGAACCCGGTGAAGAGGTAGAGGGAGGAAGAAGAACTAAAAGAAGGACTGGAAGAGCTAAAGGAAAAGAAAAAGCTCAAGCAGGACCAAAGTGTGAAACAACCAGAAATAGAAGTGGAACCGCAAAGGATGGAACCAAACAGCGCACACGGGTGTGTATGTTCTACCTGAGAGGTTCCTGCTGGCATGGAAAGGAAGGTGCAGGCTGCCGCTTTGCACATCGGGGACCCTGCCACAGAGACACGAGGCAGATGGACAAACCATCAACACAAAGAAAAGGGATGGACCACGCACCACCTGCCCCAAAACGGAGGTACGCAGATGTTGTGCGCGCCACAAACAGCCAACATGATGTTGTCGAAAGAGCAGCTGCTGAGCAACAATCTTTTTTGTGCATGGCACAAAAGATTGTACAGCAGCTGACCTGGCTTCATCAAACCCAAGCCCGCAGGTGGGACTACCCACTATATACCAGACCACCACAGCAAACAGACACAGGATGGATACCGCCGGCAACAATGTACACCTCACCTCGATACTCCTACTGAACATCAGAGGACTGCAAACACTCAGTAACAGGACAAAGATCCCGTTCCTGAGAGACTTTGTTGCATGCAATCAAGCCTTATGCATAGCACTTACAGAAACGCACCTGAAACCGGACATAGCAGATGCGGAGTTACACATACCACAGTATGCTGTACTACGGACCGACAGGAAAGAAAGGAGTCATGGAGGTGTTGCTATGTACATCCGTGAGGACCTCACACCCCAGGTCCTCTTGTCATACTCAAACTCGGTGTGTGACACACTAATTGTACATATTAGGCAACTTGATGTAGTTGTGTGTGCTACATATCGCCCTCCAGATGCCCCAAGCCATGTGGGCAAGTTTGAAGACTGCCTTATAAAAATAGAAGAAATTCTAACCACATTAGAGCAACACATAGGTGTGCTTCTTATGGGAGACTTCAATCTGCCCAATGTCAGATGGCCCGAGGGCCTTTCTCTCCCAGGAATGACAAGATGTGAACGAGGACAGGCGAGGTCCCTCCTGAACCTCATCAACACCCTGTACATGGAGCAGGTAATACTCCAACCAACCAGGGCAGGTAACACACTGGATCTCTGCTTCACAAATGACATGGATCTCATCCATAATGTGAAAGTGACACCGACACTACTCTCGGATCACAACATGATAGAGCTGACCATGTACGGGCCAAAAGAGAGCACGGACATGCAGCCTACAAGAAACCCTCAAAATCTTTCCAGCGTGAACTACCATAAGGCAAACTGGAAACAAATTGAGAAAGAGATCCTCAAACAAAACTGGCCTAAATGTCTCTCCTCGCCAGACATCGACGTGAAACTTCAACAATTCATGTCTGTAATGCAAGCCATATGCTACAAATGTGTCCCAGAGAGAAAGGCCACTGTACACAAGAACAAAATCCCCAGAGAGAGGAAAATTTTAATGAGACGGCGTACGAAATTTTCAAATCGCCTAAACAAACAGATTGAAAGCAGTGAAAAGTCCCGCCTAAAAATAAAACTGTTGGAAATCGAAAAATGTCTGCAACTCTCCCATGAAAAAGAAAGAGCAGACAAAGAAGCCTGGGCTATAGAAAACATAAAATCTAACCCCAGAGCTTTCTACAGGTATGCCAAAGAAACAGCTACAGTGCACTGTAGAATAGGGCCACTCCTCGAAAAGGATGGCACACTTACAGGAAAACCAATGAGGGTAAGTGAAATACTAAATGAGCAATTCAAGAGTGTTTTCACTCCACCCCTTGGGCATCTCCAAATCACCAATCCAACTGACTTTTTTACCACTGCAGATATAAAATCAGAGGCGGCGACGATAGATTACATCGATATAAAGGAAGACGATGTAACCAAGGCTATAGATGAAATGAAAACAGACTCAGCTACTGGCCCCGATGGATTCCCGGCAATCCTCCTAAAAGCATGTAAGAGAGTCCTAGCAAGACCACTGCAGTTCCTCTTTCAGAGCTTCCTTGCAGCTGGCAAACTTCCAGGAAAACTGAAGGAAGGTAAAATATGCCCCATTCATAAAGGAGGTAGCAGAGCGGAAGCCAAGAACTATAGACCTATATCTCTGACCTCACACATCAGCAAGGTCATGGAACGAATAGTCAGAAGGAAGCTGATCACCTTCCTTGAAGAGAATGACTTGCTGCCCGACACCCAACATGGTTTCCGACCAGGGAGAAGCTGTTTAACTCAGCTCCTACAACACTATGACTGGGTGCTGAAACGGCTGCTCAACCACTCAAATGTGGAAGTGATATATCTCGACTTTGCAAAGGCCTTTGATAAAGTCGATCATGGAATGATATGTCACAAACTGCGTGATCTCAACATAGTTGGAAAACTGGGAGAATGGCTTCATGACTTTCTGAAGGATAGAAGTCAGGTGGTAGTAGCCAATGGGGCCACCTCCATTAACACACAAATAGTGAGCGGTGTTCCGCAGGGCACTGTTCTGGGACCACTACTGTTCATAATGGCCCTCTCAGACATGCCCTCAGCCACGCAGAGAGCCACGATCACAAGTTATGCAGATGATACAAAAGTTTCACAGGCAATACAGAACCCTGAGGACACTAAACACCTGCAATGTGAGCTGGACGAAATATACAAGTGGGCTGAAAAGAATAGCATGCAGTTCAATGCTGGAAAGTTTCAAGCTTTATACTATCAGCATGCAAAACTGAATGCAATACCCAATGAATACACTGGACCTGGAGGGATTGCAATCCCAGAGGCACAATCAGTGCGTGACCTGGGTATTCACATGAGTGATGACGCGACCTTTCATGTACATGTTGCTAAACTGACAATGAAATGTAGACGGCTGGCTGGATGGATTCTTAGAACCTTTAGAACAAGAGAACAAGAAACCATGATGGTCCTCTGGAAGACACTTGTCCTAAGCCACTTTGACTATTGCTCTCAGCTATGGTCACCATCCAGTGTCAAGTTGATCACAGAACTTGAGGCGATCCAACGAAGCTACACAAAGAAGATAGCCTCTATGCAGAATGTAAGCTACTGGGAAAGACTCAAGAGATTAAAATTATATTCCCTGGAGCGTAGGCGGGAAAGATATGCCATAATATACATCTGGAAGATCCTGGAGGGAAGTGTCCTGAACTTTGGCATCGAGAGTTACGCAAATGCCAGAACTGGGCGCCACTGCGTGGTGCCTAGGACTCCAAACCTGCCATCAAGATGTAGGACAAGATTCTGTGATAGCCTGGGTTTCCGAGGCCCACAGCTCTTCAATATCCTCCCGAAGAACCTGAGAGACCTGCATGGGGTGGATACAGATGTCTTTAAAATGAAGCTGGATCTCTTCCTGTCAGGTGTCCCAGATGAACCAACTTCACGGCAGGAGGGGCAGATGAGGGCAGCTGCATCGAACTCTCTCATGCACCAAATAGCAGTTGCTAGAAAACCTCCATGAAGTGAAACCAAGTAGCAACACCAAATGGCGGTGCCCCAGCATGGCCACAGCTCATAAGCTGAAACTAGAATCAATCAATCAATCAATCAATCAATCATTATATATTATACATATTTTCCTATGGCGGTTTTCGGTTTATTCTACTTTAAGCTTTCTCTTAGGTTATATTATTTATTTAGGCTTTTCTCTGAGTAAGGGAGAATATAATGATTAAACGTCACTTATACTCAAGTGTTATCATCATATCTAAAACCCTAACTGCAGTTATAACGTCATATAGACATATACGCATGGAACGCTACATCAATGACCATGTATGTTGAATATTTTAATTGTGTCCTTTAAACCGCTATAAGAAACATAAATCAAAGATTACAGAAATGCATATTTATCTATGCTCAGTTGAAAAACAAACGTGAAGAGAAACACTCTTTTTAATTATTTTTTATTATACAAATATAACATTTTATGTTATTTACAGTCAGAAAGATAACTTTGTTGTGAAGGAAAACGACTATAAATTCCTTAGCTAATTTCTTCGTTCTATCTAATACGTTAACCAACAAATCAAAATAGATTTGTGATTAACATAGACATGGCATAAAATTTACCGATGCCTCCAAAAGAGTGACGTGGAGTTATGTGACACCAACGAACACTAAAGTCTCTCCCCAAATCCAGGGTTTTTATAACTGCTCAACCTGACCAAAAAGAATCGAAATTCAGACAAACATTCTTTTCGAAACTTCTAGAATCTTTATATGAGCAGTTATATTAACCAATGGGAAAAAAACGAAAATGATAATTCTTCGGCAAAGACATTACGTCATATTGCCAATTCGCGCCACATTTCAAAATGGCTAAAATGGATATTGCTACACATACATATTAACACTTTACAGTATGCTTACATATATACATACATCTATACATCGATCTAAAACAACAGGAATACTAAAGGAAGTCCGGAATTTAAGAGAAGAGAAAGCCAAAAGGTCTTGTGCTGTTCATTTAAAAATTCCTGAGTAGAACTTATTATTACCTCCACCTTTGAAACTATTTTGAATGGTGAATTTGTTAACTTTGGCTTGTATTAGATAAGGATTAACTGTTTATTACTGTTACTAAATTTTCTAAAGCCACCTTCACATTCCATGGCTACCACTGGGATCGATCAGGTATCGTACAAGGATTCTGGATTATTTTTCCTGTTTTTTAATGTAATTTTTGAGAGTGGTCGGTTCATTTTTAGTATTCTTATTTGTGAGAGCAGTTGTGTTTATTTCAGATATTCTCATTTTAAAAATCATCTCTGGCTAATCATTGAGAGGATGTTGGTGTTGCCTTGGTGGAAGTTTGTGCTCTCTGAGTGCTCTTCTTATTACTGTTACACAGTATCCAATATCATGATGTTGTTGATTGAAGATATTTTGTCTACCAGGGGTTTGTACTGTCTGTCAAGTCACAAGGACCTCAGACAGACTGTACTTTACGCAATATGTGTGCAGTTCCAAGTAATGCCAATTTTTGCAATACGCCTAGATTGTAGACTATTTCTCAAGTTTCCAGATGTTTCTTCAGTTTGGGTGGTATTGAATCCAGTGATCCAATGACAATAGAGACAACCTTTATATTTGACTCGCGTAGTTGCCACATCTTGGTGATTCCAATCCTCAGGTCTCCATATTTATTGATCTTTTCTCTTTCTTTCATGACCAAAACAAGTAAATGGTAAAACATTAATTCCAGTAAATATTACGTCGTTGTTGTTTTGTAAAAGTGCTTCTGTGTTATATATTTATGTTATATCATTTGTTTATTATTGGTTTTGAGTTATATATTAGTAACAATGGTAAATTTTCTTTATTTTTCAGTCCTGGAACTCCATATTTGGAATCCAAGAAGTAAGTTGTAAAAAAAAAAACCCCAAAAAACAATTATAAAAACATGTGGATTGAATATTTCTGTGATTGGTTCAAAGGAGAGATTATTTAGTCCTTTAAGCTTTCTGTCAATTGACATCTTTTGAATTTATAGACCCCCCCCCTTCTTTTACTTCTTCATACTGCACTGGGGACAAAATCACTAAAAAGAAAAGGGGGACATTGTTCCTGATGTAGTGAATAGATTTAATTTATCAGCACAACCTGGTGCCTGGGTATCTTTAACAGAGTCCATCCACCCTGTTGTAAGCATTCATGTCTGATGGTGACATCTTTTCCTTCTTCCCATCAAAGAGGCCTTGAAGAGTCAGCATAGACTCTGCCCTTCCATCTCTCACTAAAGAAGGTACAAAACACATTTTAAAACCTTCAGAATTAACAATATTTTGTAATGTGATTGGGTTTGGGAGGTTGGTGACTAAGTAATCATAAAGCATTGCAGAATTTACTTCTTATTTTGAGTTCAAATCCCATTAGTCTTAGCTTTGCCTTTCAATCTTTATGGGTCAATGGAAAAGTGTTTGATGAGGTGGGGGAGGTAAATTCAGTTGTCTGTTCTATTTCTTTGCAGATTTGTTGTTATATATTGTGTGACAATATTTTAATTTGAATTCATTTGCATGTTACAAAACTAATTGCTTTTTGATTTAATTACTGTATTTACTCATCCATAAGACATATCTGTGTATAAATTGCACCGGCACCCTTAAATCTTGCTATAAAATTCTTCCCTTCATGGTTTTATCTTTGCTCCATATATAAATCACACAATGGTTTTATGTTGTATAATAATGTATTTTCAATTAGTTAGACATTATATGACACTACTTTATGTTGGATTAATTACATTTTGTACAATTAATATATTTTGAATTAATTACGGATTATACAACAGTAATTTATTTTCAGTTTCTTAAAAGATCACATTCTTTCTTTGAAGAAACTGACCTCCTGAGACCACACCCCTTTCATCTCAAATTCATTAACAGCTTGCCTGCTGATAATGAATTTCATTGGTTGCTTAATTAAACCTTGCTTCTGCCCATCTTTCTGTTGTTGCTGATGTAGTCATTTCTTCCTGGTTCATCAAACCTACTACTTTTCAACAACTTTGTAAACAAATGGTAAAAAATACCTGAAGAAAAGGGAGCTAAGCATATATGTAGTAACTTACAATTACATAACTCCTGGTTGGCTTTCCTTGGAAAAACATGTAGTATATATTTACCTCCTCCATTCTCTACACAAATATAGGTCTACTTGATTGTATGTGTGTATATATATATATATATATATATATATGTATTTAATATATGTAGGTGTAAATATTCATAAACAATTGGTATTTAAATTAAAAATTTTTTTTAAATATATCCCTGCTAAATACAAATATTGGTGATTTTGTTTTATGTAAAATTTAATGTTGAATTTGAATTTTTGCTTCAGACTGAACTACTTCAGATGGATTGTTCCTGCAAATGGTTACACCACTCTTAGGATTCGTTTCTCATCTGAAGAACTGGGAGAATTTGACCAGACATTGACTTTTGAAATCCTTGGCACCAAGAAGCGCTTCCAAATATTTAATCATGGCCTCTGTATTTTCCCAAGTATTTGTCAAGATCCAAAGTGAGAAATCATTTTTTCACTTATTTTTCCTTTCCTATTATTAGAAATAACATTGATAATTTATTTCTTCACATTCGCAGGCGTGACTGTGTGGTAAGAAGCTTGCTTCCCAACCAAATGGTTCTGGGTTCAGTTCCACTGTATGACACCTGGAGCAAGTGTTTTCTACTATAACCTTGGGCCAACCGAAGCCTTGTGAGTGGATTTGGTAGACAGAAACTGAAAGAAGTCCATCATATATACATTCATATGCACACGCTTATGTACACATATGATGGCTTTTTTTCAGTTTCCATTTATCAAATCCACTCACAGAGCTTTGGTTGGCCTGGGGCTAAAGTAGAGGACACTGGTCCAAGGTACTGTACAGTAGGACTGAACATGAATCCTTGTGGTCAGGAAGCAAATTTCCTACCACACTGCCATGCTTGTAGCTCAGCCATTATGTAAGTGCATTGCATTTGAACACAATAAATTAATCTTGGCCTGTATTCATTACGTTTCAGGATTGTTTTCAAACGACACCGGAAGAAGAGAGAACCTGATGAGATCGTTCATAAAAGATATGTCATGTCATCAGAGACTTTTGAATTTGGTCCGCTTCTGGTTGGAAGATATGCCGACGGGTGAGTTTACTTTCATGGCATTATTTGCATTTGTTTTCATCTCTTGCTAAACTAATATTTTACTGCTATCAAGCCTTTCAGTGGTATACATTTAGCATGATACACAGGTTCCACTCTCACTCTCTCTTTCACCATCTCTCTCTCTCTCTCTCTCTCTCACACTATATATATATATATATATATATATATATATATATAATCAAAATAAGGAACAAGGATATCCAAGGTAGTGTAGTACAACCGTTTCATGCTACTTCATTTTATTATACACTGTAAGTATTACATCAGTTTTAAAATGTCGAGCAATCTTCAGCCACATATAGAATTTTTTATTTAAATGTACAATGTACATTTTTATACTTATTTCATTTGCCAACATTACAACAAGGGTAGATATATAGACAGAGAGGTTAATGACCCCATTTGATTTATATGGATAATACCATACCAAATTCTGGTGCCTTTAACTTAAGTACCATATTCATCTGAATCTAAATTTGCTAAACTTATATATATATATATATATATATATATATATATATATATATATCATATAATTAAGGCTAAAGAGGGTTATTCTAAAGCCAAATACACTGTTTTATCCACTTATAATCCGCTTGTTACAGAAAATTGAAACTGAAAACGGGCAACTAACCTTTAGAAAATTTAAATTTCGTTATCTCTATATTGAATCAATTTCGGACTTAATCTTATAAAAAGATATATCCTTCTTCAGTAGAACTTTCGATGGGATATAAATAAAATACTCACGTATGATCATGGAAAAAGCACAAGCTAAAAACACAACTACACTTGAGTACATCACTTATATCTAAAAATAAAAATTCTTTGGTCAGCCTCAGAAAACAACGTCCAGACCTTTCGCCGCTACAAATTGTAATGGTTACCAGTCCTCCTGTAGCAAGCATCGAGTTTACTACTAAGCAATATAGGATGAAGTCCCTTACTCTACAGCAAAGGAATTCATCAGGAAGCGTGGGCAGTATATTTAAAAAAACCGTTACAGTTGCAATATACATCATATAATTAAGGGCTAAAGAGGGTTATTCTAAAGCCAAATACACTGTTTTATCCACTTATATCCGCTTGTTACAGGAAAATTGAAACTGAAAACGGGCAACTAACCTTTAGAAAATTTAAATTTCGTTATCTCTATATTGAATCAATTTCGGACTTAATCTTATAAAAAATATATTCCTTCTTCAGTAAACTTTCGATGGGATATAAATAAAATACTCACGTATGATCATGGAAAAAGCACAAGCTAAAAACACAACTACACTTGAGTACATCACTTATATCTAAAAATAAAAATTCTTTGGTCAGCCTCAGAAAACAACGTCCAGACCTTTCGCCGCTACAAATTGTAATGGTTACCAGTCCTCCTGTAGCAAGCATCGAGTTACTACTAAGCATATAGGATGAAGTCCCTTACTCTACAGCAAAGGAATTCATCAGGAACGTGGGCAGTATATTTAAAAAAAAAACCGTTACGGTTGCAATATACATCATATAATTAAGGGCTAAAGAGGGTTATTCTAAAGCCAAATACACTGTTTTATCCACTTATAATCCGCTTGTTACAGGAAAATTGAAACTGAAAACGGGCAACTAACCTTTAGAAATTAAATTTCGTTATCTCTATATATTGAATCTTTCGGACTTAATCTTATAAAAAATATATATTCCTTCTTCAGTAACTTTCGATGGGATATAAATAAAATACTCACGTATGATCATGGAAAAAGCACAAGCTAAAAACACAACTACACTTGAGTACATCACTATATCTAAAAATAAAAATTCTTTGGTCAGCCTCAAAAACAACGTCCAGACCTTTCGCCGCTACAAATTGTAATGGTTACCAGTCCTCCTGTAGCAAGCATCGAGTTTACTACTAAGCAATATAGGATGAAGTCCCTTACTCTACAGCAAAGGAATTCATCAGGAAGCGTGGGCAGTATATTTAAAAAAACCGTTACGGTTGCAATATACATCATATAATTAAGGGCTAAAGAGGGTTATTCTAAAGCCAAATACACTGTTTTATCCACTTATAATCCGCTTGTTACAGGAAAATTGAAACTGAAAACGGGCAACTAACCTTTAGAAAATTTAAATTTCGTTATCTCTATATTGAATCAATTTCGGACTTAATCTTATAAAAAGATATATTCCTTCTTCAGTAGAACTTTCGATGGGATATAAATAAAATACTCACGTATGATCATGGAAAAAGCACAAGCTAAAACACACTACACTTGAGTACATCACTTATATCTAAAAATAAAAATTCTTTGGTCAGCCTCAGAAAACAACGTCCAGACTTTCGCCGCTACAAATTGTAATGGTTACCAGTCCTCCTGTAGCAAGCATCGAGTTTACTACTAAGCAATATAGGATGAAGTCCCTTACTCTACAGCAAAGGAATTCATCAGGAAGCGTGGGCAGTATATTTAAAAAAACCGTTACGGTTGCAATATACATCATATAATTAAGGGCTAAAGGGGTATTCTAAAGCCAATACACTGTTTTAAATCCACTTATAATCCGCTTGTTACAGGAAAATTGAAACTGAAAACGGGCAACTAACCTTTAGAAAATTTAAATTTCGTTATCTCTATATTGAATCAATTTCGGACTTAATCTTATAAAAGATATATTCCTTCTTCAGTAGAACTTTCGATGGGAGATATAAATAAAATACTCACGTATGATCATGGAAAAAGCACAAGCTAAAAACACAACTACACTTGAGTACATCACTTATATCTAAAAATAAAAATTCTTTGGTCAGCCTCAGAAAACAACGTCCAGACCTTTCGCGCGACAAATTGTATGGTTACCAGTCCTCCTGTAGCAAGCATCGAGTTTACTACTAAGCAATATAGGATGAAGTCCCTTACTCTACAGCAAAGGAATTCATCATGAAGCGTGGGCAGTAATATTAAAAAAAACCGTTACGGTTGCAATATACATCATATAATTAAGGGCTAAAGAGGGTTATTCTAAAGCCAAATACACTGTTTTATCCACTTATAATCCGCTTGTTACAGGAAAATTGAAACTGAAAACGGGCAACTAACCTTTAGAAAATTTAAATTTCGTTATCTCTATATGAATCAATTCGGACTTAATCTTATAAAAAGATATATTCCTTCTTCATCTAGAACTTTCGATGGGATATAAATAAAATACTCACGTATGATCATGGAAAAAGCACAAGCTAAAAACACAACTACACTTGAGTACATCACTTATATCTAAAAATAAAAATTCTTTGGTCAGCCTCAGAAAACAACGTCCAGACCTTTCGCCGCTACAAATTGTAATGGTTACCAGTCCTCCTGTAGCAAGCATCGAGTTTACTACTAAGCAATATAGGATGAAGTCCCTTACTCTACAGCAAAGAATTCATCAGGAAGCGTGGGCAGTATATTTAAAAAAACCGTTACAGTTGCAATATACATCATATAATTAAGGGCTAAAGAGGGTTATTCTAAAGCCAAATACACTGTTTTATCCACTTATAATCCGCTTGTTACAGGAAAATTGAAACTGAAAACGGGCAACTAACCTTTAGAAAATTTAAATTTCGTTATCTCTATATTGAATCAATTTCGGACTTAATCTTATAAAAAGATATATTCCTTCTTCAGTAGAACTTTCGATGGATATAAATAAAATACTCACGTATGATCATGGAAAAAGCACAAGCTAAAAACACAACTACACTTGAGTACATCACTTATATCTAAAAATAAAAATTCTTTGGTCAGCCTCAGAAAACAACGTCCAGACCTTTCGCCGCTACAAATTGTAATGGTTACCAGTCCTCCTGTAGCAAGCATCGAGTTTACTACTAAGCAATATAGGATGAAGTCCCTTACTCTACAGCAAAGGAATTCATCAGGAGCGTGGGCAGTATATTAAAAAAACCGTTACGGTTGCAATATACATCATATAATTAAGGGCTAAAGAGGGTTATTCTAAAGCCAAATACACTGTTTTATCCACTTATAATCCGCTTGTTACAGGAAAATTGAAACTGAAAACGGGCAACTAACTTTAGAATTTAAATTTCGTTATCTCTATATTGAATCAATTTCGGACTTAATCTTATAAAAAGATATATTCCTTCTTCAGTAGAACTTTCGATGGGATATAAATAAAATACTCACGTATGATCATGGAAAAAGCACAAGCTAAAAACACAACTACACTTGAGTACATATATACATATATATATATATTGAAAGAAATAAAGTGGAGAATAATGGTTGTATAAATGATTATTTGTATTGATATAAAGATGATGAAATTTTTTATAAAAACAATACAAATAGATTATAAATTTTAAAGCTCTAAAAGAAATGGCAGATGCCAAAAGCCTACATATGTGTTCCAATTCATGCCCCAAGTGGATACGTAATTCTGAGCATTTGCTAAGAATTGGTATTATTTTCAACTGTATGGGGCAGAATCTCATCAGGGCTTTATGAACTTAGAGAACAAAGGTTAACATATTTCTTGAAAGGATACAGGCAAATTCTATAAGCTCATAAAGCCCTGATGAGATTCTGCCCTACACAGTTGAAAATGATTCCAGTTCTTAGCAAATGCTTAGAATTATATATCAAGATTTTGTTAAAAATTATCTGAAATAAATTGGTTTTACTTTCACAATGCACAAAGTATTTTAGCAATTTTTTTATACAGTTCCTAATCTATAATATAAATTGGACATGGGCAATCGTTGTATTCTTTCTTGTCTTGAGGTTCACAGCCAAACGGCTGGGTGGATTCGCATGAAAAATGGCACACATATGGAAACGGGTGCATAGAGTGGAATGCCATTTGTATTTTTTTCCTAACATCCATACTTACCGAAAAAATCAATTAAAACTTTTTTCTAATGGAATTTCTCTCTTTCTTCCACCATTAAAACAACCAGTTGCTTAGAAGATGTTTTCTGACAGGGTAGGGTCAGGAAATTTTCATACAGCTGGAGGCTCCAATCGAAACAGGGGACCCAAAATGATAAGGTTGAGAAATGCTGTTAAAGACTATGCCTAACTGAAAACAATCACAGTGACATCATCCAAACAGACCGTGTGAAACCGGGCTTAGCTGCTAGTAATATATAATTATGAAGGTTCAATATGGCTTTTCTTAAACATCGAATGGCTATGGGGTCCAGTAGGGTAGAATAGAAATCAAAGGGGTCCATAGGCCAAATAATGGTTGAGAATCGCTGATGAGAAACGATTCTTTGTATATATCTTTTGTGTCTGAACCTCCCTAAATGTATTAAGAATAAATATGCAAATAATCTTTTAAGATTTTGCTGAGGAGGTCTAATGAAAATGAAACCTGTCCAAAGATGTCACTCAACTGCTAAAGATCAGATTCAAAGTATTCTATTTAATAAATTTTAAATTTATTCAGATTTTGATGTTGTCTCTCTTGCTTTTCTTGACAATAACTACTTAAGATTATAAATATTTTTTAACCATCACCACATACCTATATATATATATATATCTTGTGCTATATATATATATATATATCTTGTGCTATATATATATGTGTGTGTGTGTGTGTGTGTGTGTGTGTGGTATTTTTAAATAAGCTTAAAGCTTATGCTGATCACCATGCAATGACTAAGGAAAATAGTCTAATAACGGAGCATATAAGCCCTCGACAGAAAAATGAAGGCCTTCCTATCTGCAGATAGGAAGACCTTTTTTCTGTCGAGGTCTTATATGCACCTTTATTAAACTATTTCCTTTAATCATTGCACAGTGATCAGCATAAGCTTTAAGCTTATATAAAAAATACCATTATTATCATTTACAGGATTGTAAAAATGGCGCCGTATAAAAAACCATTTGCAACCAAAGCATATATATATATCATCATCATCATCATCATCGTTTAGCGTCCGTTTTCCATGCTAGCATTGGTTGGACGGTTCTACTGGGGTCTGTGAAGCCAGAAGGCTTCATCAGGCCCAGTCAAATCTGGCAGTGTTTCTACGGCTGGATGCCCTTCCTAACGCCAACCACTCCGTGAGTGTAGTGGGTGCTTTTTACGTGCCACCCGCACTGGTGCCAGACAGAGCTGGCAAATGGCCACGAACGGATGGTGCTTTTTATGTGCCACCGGCACGAGGGCCAGGCGAGGCTGGCAACGGACACGAAACGGGGCGGTGCTGGCAACGGTCGCGAAACGGAAAGTTCTCTTACATGCCACCGGCACTGGTAACACATCTGCAATTTCCATTGATCGATTTCCATTGATCGATTTCGATTCTGATCCTCACTTGCCTCATCACGTCTTCACAAGTAGAGTTTTGTGTCCCAAGAAGGGAAGGTATGCATACGTAGGCTGGCTCCATCCCATGTAGAAGGCCACGGGTTATGGACTCACTTGTCCTGCCGGGTCTTCTCGCGCACAGCACACTTCCAGAGGTCTCGGTCTCTAGTCATTTCCTCAGTGAGACCTAAAGTTCGAAGGTCGTGCTTCACCACCTCGTCCCAGGTTTTCCTGGGTCTGCCTCTTCCACAGGTTCCCTCAACCGCTAGGGTGTGGCACTTTTTCACACAGCTATCTTCATCCATTCTCGCCACATGACCATACCAGCGCAAACGTCTCTCTTGCACACCACAACTGATGCTTCTTAGGTCCAGCTTTTCTCTCAAGGTACTTACACTCTGCCGAGTGTGAGTACCGGCATTACACATCCATCGGAGCATACTGGCTTCATTTCTAGCGAGCTTACGCATATCCTCAGCAGTCACGGCCCATGTTTCACTGCCATGTAATATATATATATATATATATATATATATATATATATATATATACATACACACACATACCTATTGATATCTATATAGATCAGTGTTACATATATATGCATGTGTCTTCTTTTCTGTCTGTCTGTCTCTCTCTTTATATATATGTATATATATGTATAGCTATATATGTCTATATGTGTGTGTCATTTCTTATTTAAATTAGAAAATGTAATTATTCAAACACTATTTTGTTTCATTTCCTTTTTTTCTTCTTCTTTCCCTGAAAAGCCTCCATCCAATCAACAAGTAAGTCACCACCCAATATTCTTTTTTCAATTTTTGTCTCTATTTTCTCTGATCCCTGCTCGTTTAAGAGGTTCTCATTGCAATCCTTAGGTTTCCTGTTCATTCCCATTGGGCCCTTCCTTGAGTAAGAATCTTCTGGCATAGACTTGGATCAATCCAAACCTTGTGCTTGAACTTGGGTAGCTGGGAAGTCTGCTGTACCCTGTCGGACAGACACTACTTAATCCATCACTTAGTTTGGCTCCCATGGAGACTTTGGCAGAGTCTACACTCTGGCTGAAGGTACCCTGTAAACTGGAGTTGTTTACCCAACCCATTAATCTTGGATCCCTGGCCAAAATTTCATGGGGTACTGCAATTCTGTTTAATTATGAGGTACTGCACTTTAAATTGCATTTGGTTGTGGGACTTGGTATGGAAGTTCCAGGGTTTTGAGGAGATTGGAACCACCTTGTGGTTACTACTGTCCCCAGGTCTACTCTTTTGGGGCTGCAGGCAGAAGCATTACTTTGCCTGCTGGAATGTTAGAACTGATGTTAGATGTGGTCAGCATTGATGAGGTACGTGATGAAGGATGTTGGTCAGAGCCACCTCAGCCTCGCCCGGGTGAATGTAGCTGCGGGTGCAGGTACAAGTACTGCACTTTTGATTGTTCATGAGGTACTGCAATTTTGATTAATCATGAAGTACCACACTTCTGATTAATCCTGGGGTACAGCGATTTATGATTAATTTAAGTGGTACAGCTCTTCTGAATGGTTGCCAATATCAAAAAAGGTAAAGGTCACCTTCTTGACTAATAAGGGCTGGTTTCCATGGCGTATATAGCCCCCACCTGGATGGGACACTGTTCTCCATCATTGGATTACTCATTTTTGCCAGCTGAGTGGACTGGAGCAATAGGGAGTGAAGTGTTTTGCTCAAGAACACACCACATCGCCCAGTCCAGGAATTGAAATCACAATCTTACGATTATGAGTCCAGCACCCTAACCACTGAACCACGTGCCTCCACTATAGTTGTCAATATTGCTCAACGTAATAAGGTAAGTGATGTGAAATCAATGGTAGCATTCTGACTTGTTATATGCTGAAAATAATAATGTACTGTTGATAATATATAGATGTATGTATATATAGTATGTGTGTAATTTATGTGATTTTTTTTTAACCACATGAATATTGATAAGTACTACATACTGGCATTTACCTTTTGATTGCTCTTTTGTCTACACCTGGTGCAGGTTTGAAGAACGAATTATTAAAGTTTTAATAAGATTTGAATTGGATTAATTTTGTTGTTTAATTTGTACAATATATTAACAAAACATTTGAGCGAGGTCGTTGCCAGTGCCACTGGACTAACCTCTGTGCAGGTGGCACATAAAAAACACCATTTTGAGTGTGTCCGTTGCCAGTACCACCTGACTGGCCCTCATGCAGGTGGCATGTAAAAGCACCCACTACACTCTCGGAGTGGTTGGTGTTAGGAAGGGCATCCAGCTGTAGAAACACTGCCAGATCAAATTGGAGCCGGGTGCAGCCATCTGGTTTGCCAGTCCCCAGTCAAATTGTCCAGCCCGTGCTAGCATGGAAAGCGGATGTTAAATGATAATGATGATTTTGACTTTTACATGTGTGTGTGTGCGCGCATGTATGTGTTGTGTCCTTTCATAGGTACATCATTTCACATTGCTTTAGTCTTCTCAGCTGAAATTGCGTAGCAGCTAAGTGCTGTTTGCATCCCTGTCATCTCCCACATGTCACATCCTCAATGTTTTTCTGGGTCAAGGGTGAGTGTGGCAGCTAAGAATCTTTCAACTTTTAGCATGCTATAGACACATCATGTCACTGTATGAGTTTTCTCCCCTCTCAATGTGATACACTGTGCCTGTCGTTACAGGGGAGAAAATTCGGATAGAGCCATGATGCACCTAAGTGTGCTAAAGGTTAATATCTTTTAATTTCAATTGTTTAATGAAAGCAGATAAATGCCAAAGTATAGTTGTTGCTGTTTTTTGCCTTTTTTAGGTACAAAGAATTCCCAGAGAATCTTGAAATCTTAACCATTCTGAATGCTTCCCCGATAGAAGCAGACATTAGTTTTTGTTTCTTGAAAGACACAAAAGCTGAAACATTTTCTTTAGATCCTCAAACAATGATTCTTCCTCCACAAAGGTCAAAGCATCTTGCTGTGTGGGCTTTCCCTCGTACCGTAAAATTAATTGAAGATGCAATTGTTTGCTGTGTGAAAGAAAATCCAGAACCAATTTTATTCAAAATCAGCTGCGAAGCTTTCCGTCCTGAACTGGATTTGGACAGACGAGTGTTCCAGTTTGATAAAGTTCTCATATTAAGGTAATCGTAATATTTTTGTTCAAATACCTTTATTTATAAGAAACTGAACTTCAATTAATTAATTAATCAATAATAATGGTTTCAGGTTTTGACACAAGGCCAGTAATTTTAAGGGAGGAGTAAGTCCTCAACTGGTGCTTATTTCATTGACTCTGAAAGATTGAACGGCTAAGTCAACCTTGGTGGAATTTGGAAAAGTATATGTTAAAGCCTTTTGTTAAAAGTAGATGTGATGTGATATGTGTGTGTGTGTTTGTCTCATCTTGACATCATTTGATGGTTGTAAGGTAGCATTACCATCTTAGAAACATTTGTTTCCAGTCTTCTGTGAATCGTATCTGACCAAAGAGAAATATGTTACTTGGAAACAATTGAGGTCTTGTAGCAAGAAGGCAATTCTGATTGTGGAAAATCTGCCTCAGACAATTCCATCTGAGCCATGCAAGCATGAGAAAGTGGACATTAAAATGATGTTGTTCAAGGTACCCTTATGATTAAAGATGTTCCAGTATCTTGTACATCTAGTCATTTCTTAAATTCGCTCACAGACAGTCTTTCATTCAAGTTAACCTTATAGACTCTGCTTCTCTCTCTTCTGCCTTCATTCATTGTCTGCATCACATGAGAGACAGCAAAAGGCCATCTCCTCTTTGAACAACAAAGAAAGCCTTTTGTTGCTAATGGAGTCTAATGCCTTCTACTTCTTCAGCTTATTCTTTCTCCAACCTGCCTTACTTATAATTGTGACCAACTGGTACACAAATCGCTGACAGAACTTTTAATAATTATCTGTTTAACTTCTAGTAGTTACTACTTCTGGTGGTTTCGTATTAATTAGTTACATAACTTCTATTACAAAGAACTTCAGGTAATTAAGGTAAGAAAAGATGGGAAAATGTGTTGATAACGAGTGGTTTCCTTTCCTGTACAAAGAGAAGATTGCATGAACTGTATATAAATGGTGTGACCCGCATCAGCCTCACGTGTTAGTAATGACTACAAGCATCATGGACATGGCCTCTTCTCTCCTGATTGACTTTCATCTGCACTATAAAGACATAAGCACTCCAGGGTTTTTATTGGTGGATGTCTCACCTTTATCAGTGGATTTCTCTCCTGTGTGATATTGCCCAGCACATGACCTTGCAGGTGGGGCCCGGTTACAATTTTCTTCAGGTTGATCCTGCTCAAAAGGTCCCTGAATAAGGGTTGTTTGAGGATGATGAATGAAACACCCATGTTTCCTGAGGGGGATTATTCAAACCCCAAAGAATCCCTCTCAACACACGGCTATGATGCTCCCCCACTACTTCTGCTCGTGATCAGAGATGCACATATCATCAGCCACCAAGGGACATGCTCAACTGGTTATGGTCAAACAACTGTCAGGCAAATCTGTGGTATTGAACAGAATATTTGCTGTAGCCCATCTTTTATACCAAGACAAAACAATGTACATGATAACACTTCCAGCCAGTTAAGATCAGAAGCGATGAGAGCCACTGCCTGGTACTGCATCAGGACATTATTATTATTAAGGTGGCAAGCTGGCAGAGTTGTTAGCACACTGGGCACAATGCTTAGTGATATTTCATCAGTCGGTACGTTCTGAGTTCAAATTCTGCTAAGGTCAACTTTGCCGTTCATACTTTTGCAGTCGATAAAATCAGCACCAGTTGATCACTGGGGTTAATGTAATTGACTTGTGCCCATCTCACTGAACTTGCTGACCTTGTGCCAAAATTTGAAACCCTCTTAATAATACTAAAACTCTAGAGTTGTTTATTTGTACCTGAAATGTCTCAGAAATAATGTATTTTATCTTAATTTTTTTTTTTTTTGCATATTCATTTTTGTACTTACCTTGGCAGTGCAGTCCAAATTTTGGTGACATTTTGACCTCTATTAATGAAACTGATGAAACACAATTTTTGTTTGTTATTTCTTGATGAAAAAAACATGGCTTCCATGATGCCAACACACATACACACATATAATGAATGCCAACACAAACACACGTCTGCTATCTGTGACATATACATACACATAGTCTTTGTGCTCTCTAAGAAAAAAAAACGTTGACTTTTTGATGTACAATATTTTAATCATTTAGAAATACTTTTAAGTGAATGTGATTTCAAAAATGTAAGTTGTTTGTACAGTAAGTATTGATATTTTAGCTTTCTTTAATCAGATAATATTTTAATGTTTTTTTTAATTATTTTCAAGTCGTTAATTTCTGTGAAAATTTTTTATTTATTTACTTTTGTTTTAAAGTGAAAGAGAAGAGAAAGTAAAAGATGTATGTATGTGTATATGAAATGGATGTGTGTATGAAAGAAAGAGAGAGGGAGAGAGTAAGAGAGAGAGGAAGAAAAAAACAAGAGAAAGAGAGTGAGTGAAGGGGGGGTGTTGTCATGTATACATACATACATCAATACATATGCATACATCTTTTTTGTTTGTACGTGTGCATGTGTGTGAGAGAGAGAGAATGAGTGAATGTGTGTGTTCTCATGTATAAGTGATACTCTCACACACAAACACACACAACTCCATTTCATATACATTTTCATACATCTTTCACGTTCTCCTCTCTTTCACTTTAAAACAAAAGTAAATAATAAAATTTTTTTACAGAAATTAATGAACAAAACCCACTGATCCAGATGACAGTTCTGAGAGTCAAAGTGAGAGATTGCCCCAAAGGAATGCCTTTACAAAAGTTTTTTCAAGTGTGTTCAATGTATCTCAGCTCCAAAGATTTTTCTGCTATTTCTAGCATGCCCAGCTACCACGTAACAGCTATTTACAGTAAAGGACTCAAAATACCTGTTACATATTAGCAGGGCATGCAAGAAATAGCAGCTAAATCTTTCCGTTTCTGGGGAAAGGTGCCGTTTACGTGTGAATTTGATGTCACATTCATTGAAAGCATGTGAAATAAAATGGAAAAGAAAACAAAAAACCCATGTAACAAAACTCCATTGCTAGGAAACTCAGACTTTCCTGGTGACCTACGGGTCAGGGGTAGTCTAGTTATTATTATTTATTATTATTATTATTATTACTTTTTTTTTTCTTCTTTCAAATTTGCTTCCATTTCTTGCCTAGTGTCTTCCCGACTCCTAGGGCAAAGAAACTCATAGTATACATTGGTAGGCCATTAAACTAAACTCAATAGTTCGTTCATTTTTTTTTTTTTTTAAGTTAAATTAAAATACATGGGTAGTAATAATTCTCACATCAACAATGCTCTTCTCAATACGTGTGATGTACCAGTTAAGACAATCTTTTGCACTTCTTGCAGGGATGGTAAGCCAGGGATCATTCTCATATAATTTTTGGTTCCCTTCTTGATCATTCCTAGTGCTCCTACGATCACTGGTATTGTAACCGCCTTGAGATGCCACATTTTCTCAATTTCAATGAGTAGGTCTTTATATTTTCTGAGCTTGTCAAACTCTTTCGCTGAGATATTATGATCACAGGGGATGCTCATGTCGATCAATAAGCAAACTTTATTGTTTTGGTCTTTCTTCTTCTTCTTCTTCTTCTTCTTATTATTATTATTATTGTTATTGTTATTATTTTTTTTATTCCTCAAATTTCAGGCCTTGTGCCCCATAATAGAAAGGATTATCATTATTATTATTATTCTATGTTTGACTTTTGCTTTATATTTGTACAAGTTGGCTCCAAGTCTCACCCAGAGACCTCAAGAGACAACAGGTTGGAAGTTCATGTTGTTGTTATGCCTAGTGTGCCATATATTTGTTTTTGTTTTTTTTTTGTGTTGTACTAGTGAATGTCTAAAAAAAAAAAAACCGAAAATTATGTTTGTTTTAAACCTTGAGATTACATAGAAAGTATTTTGCGTATGATATGAGCAGTTCCCATGAGCACTATCTTTTGAATTTCTGCCATTTTGGGGTTTCCTGGTATCTGAGTTAGGTAGCAATCATCCCCTTTTGCTATCATTCCCAGGGCACCTATGACAACAGGTATTGTTTTAGTCTTCAGCTTCCACATTTTGCTGATTTCTATTTCAAGATCTTTATATTTGCTCAGTTTTTGGTAGGTCTTGACAGATACGTTTATATCGATTGGGACAGTCATATCAATGAGGAGGCATGTTCTTTGATGTCTTTCAATATGATGTCTGGCCTATTTGCATCTATCTTTCTGTCAGTTAGAATGGTGAAGTTCCAGAGGAGTGAGATGTGGTCATTTTCAAGCACTGGAGGTGGTTTGTGTTCCCACCAGTTTTTTTCATGGGGCAAATCCAGGTTTTTGCAAATTACCCAGTGAATATATTGTGCAGCTCTATCATGCCTGTTGAGATACTCTGTAGGCGCTAGAAGACTGCACTTGGAGATAACATGATCAATGGTTTCATTTTGTTGTTGACATACACGACATGTTGGGCTACTGCCGTTCTTTAATATGTTGGCCTGGTAGTTTCTTGTTGGTAGGCATTGATCTTGAGCTGCTATGATAAACCCTTCTGTTTCAGATTTTAAGCCAGAGGCCATTAGCCATTGATGGGTCAGGGCTTTGTCAACATCTGCATTATTCGCTCTCTTTGGGTATTTGCCATAGAGAGGTTTTTCTTGCCATTTATCATTCAGAATATCTAAGGCCGCAGTTTTAGCACGGGTTTTCATGCACTTAGCTTTTTCTGTGCTTGTTTTTTGTATGTCTAATTCCGAAATTTGTTGTATTCGGAATTCACTTAAATATTCCTTTGCCTGTTTTGCTACTGAGTATGATGCTTTCTTGTTTTCATGTTTTGAGATAAGTTTTAACATCCAGACCTCAGAGTTTTTCAGGTAGGTGTCTAGGCCAATTGTAGCAATCTTCATTGTTATTGCCAGTTGTAAAAGTCCACGGCCTCCCTCTTTTCTTGGCAGATAAAGTCGTTCTGTATCTGCCTTAGGGTGGTGCATTCTATGCATTGTCAACAGTTTTTGTATTTTTCTGTCAAGATTACATATTTCAGTAATTGACCAGTTAACGATATTAAAACTGTAAGTCACGACTGGTATGGCTAAAGCATTGATCGCTTCGATCCTGTTTCTTGCATTCAGCTCTTACTCTGTGATAACATTCTCTCCTGATCATTTCCTTCATCACTGAATGCCTTATTCCGTCCCCTTCAATTACCCCTAGGTACTTGTAGCTCTCCGCTGCGTCTAATTCTTTTATGACATTCTGCTGGTCAAGGCTAATTAATGTTAGATGTTTCTGTCATTTTTCCTTTGATAAAGGTAGCTTTTGCACATTTATCTAGGCCAAATTGCATTCTGATGTCATCACTGAATTGTTGGTCATTATTATTATTATTATTATTATTAATAATAATAATAATAATAATGCATAAATAAGAGAATATTAAATGTTTATTTTCATTTCATTTATACTTTTTCTCAGAGAAGAAAAACGTACAATACGCATGCGTAACCGTACAAAATTGCCTGTTGGTTGGAAATTGAGTGGGATTGAGAATCTTGGAGATGAGTTTACTGTTTCTTCTACTGGTGGAGTTGTTCCGCCTTTGGGTGAGACCCCTCTACATGCCTACTTTCAATCAAAGAAGCCATTAATAATGGCAAAGAAGCAAATAAGATTGGAGGTAAATTTTGGTTATTTACTCAATATTGAAATGTTGGAATCATACATTGTTCCAACCATTGTATTATTTCATGTCTTTCATTTCACCATTCACATCAGTAGCTGCTATGATTTTTCAAAGAAAATTATTGATATAAGGAAATTCTGTTTGAAAAAGTTAAGGTCATGTCTGTTCCAGATTTGAAAGAAGAAAGTGAAAAAGGTTCTGCCTTGAATTTTACTTCTTTCGTCATCATCATCATCATTTAACATCCGCTTTCCATGCTAGCATGGGTTGGACGATTTGACTGAGGTCTGGCGAACCAGACTCCAATCTGATCTGGCAGAGTTTCTACAGCTGGATGCCATTCCTAATGCCAACCACTCCAAGAGTGTAGTGGGTGCTTTTACGTGCTACCTGCAAGAGGGCCAGTCTAGTACTACTGGCAATGGCTATGCTCAAATGGTGCTTTTTATGTGCCACCTGCACAGGAGCAAGTCCAGTGGCACTGGCAATGACCTTGCTTGAATGTTTTTCATGCCACCAGCACAAGTGCCAGTAAGGCGATGCAGGTAACGATCACGCTCGATGGTGTGTTTAACGTGCCATCAGCACGAAGGCCAGCTTGTTGCTCTGGCAACGATCTCACTCGTTTGGTACTCTTAGCGCTCCACTAGCAACGGATGCCAGTCACCGAGTTTGATTTCAATTTTGATTTCACTTGTCTCAACTGGTCTTCGCAAGCAGAGTTTAGTGTCCAATGAAGGAAAGGCAGACATAAGTGGACTGATTACACCGCTGGCATTGGCCACAAGGTTATGGTCACACTTGCACTTTAGCAGATGTAATTTTGTTTTGCTCTACCTCTAAAGGATAAAAAAAGCAGGGTACTACATGATTTTGTGTATATGCCTCACTAATTGGCAGAAACTTTGTTAATACTATTCTATATTTAAGAGATGAGCAATTATTTACATTATTTACATTTGACAGATATTTGTCCACATCTTGTTTGTTGTTAACACAACGTTTCGGCTGATATACCTCCCAGCCTTTGTCAGGTGTCTTGGGGAAATTTTGAACCTGGGTTCTCATGCTGCCCCCTCAAAATAAGGGTAGAGGAACATCGCAAATCTGTGACATGAGGAGATATTGATAAATCAGGTATAGTTGATCATGTATGGAAAAATGGAGACCACCTCCCCCTTGTGGGATGAAGTTAAAATAATAGACAGAGAACACCACTGGAAAATATGAAAACTAAAAGAAGTAGCACAAATGCTAGGACACAACAACCTCCTAAGCAGACGAAGTGCAGATATGAATAGCATATGGGAACCGGTTTTAAGGAAGGATAGGAAGATATTAGATTTATAAGCCCCAAATTTCACTCCATAATATGCCCATGGGCATATGGTGTAGTGGTTAAGAGTGCGGGCTACTAACGCCAAGATTCCAAGTTTTATTCCATGCAGTGACCTGAATAATAATAATAATACCATCGAAAAATACCTTAGGAATGAGAACTCAAGTTCGAAATTTCCCCAAGACACCTGAGGAAGGGTGGAGGGTATATCAGCCGAAACATGTTAACAACAAACAAGATGAGGACAAATATCCATCAAATACTGTAGAAACTTTGTTACATTCAACCGTAAGCACAAAACCATGTGACCTCTTGCTTTTTCTGTCTTCCAAGAATATAATCGAACAAAGTTGTGCTTACTACAACATAACTGATGTTGAAACGGTTAAGCAAATTTATTAACAATACTCTTTTATTTGTTTCAGTCATTTGACTGTGGCCATGCTGGAGCACTGCCTTTAGTCGAGCAAATCGACTTATTCTTTGTAAGCCTAGTGCTTATTCTATCTGTCTCTCATGCCGAACCACTAAGTTACGGGGACGTAAATACACCAGCATCGGTTGTCAAGCGATGTTGGGAGGACAAACACAGACACACAAACGTATACACACACACACACACACACACACATATATATATACATATATACGACGGGCTTCTTTCAGTTTCCGTCTACCAAATCCACTCACAAGGCTTTGGTCGGCCTAAGGCTATAGTAGAAGACACTTGCCCAAGATGCCACGCAGTGGGACTGAACCTGGAACCATGTGGTTCGTAAGCAAGCTACTTACCACACAGCCATTCCTATGCCTGCGATAACAAAATTCCAGTTGCATTAATTAAAGTTGAATAATCCTTTCTCATGTGTTGTTCCTTTAATAGATCTTTGATGTTGATAATACTGTGAAATCTTCATCTGAAATAATCAGCATCTTAGGAGAAGCTTACGATGTTGCAGTTGATATCAACTTCCCCAAGGCCATGTCGACAGGTAAAAATGTTCTCTTCCACATACACCTTGCATGATAATATTTAATTTAGAGTAAGTTGGTGAGCTGGCAGAAACGTTAGCACGCCGGACGAAATGCGTAGCCATATTTTATCTGCCATTATGTTCTGAGTTCAAATTCCGCCGAAGACGACTTTGCCTTTCATCCTTCAGGAGTCAATTAAATAAATACCAGTTACGCACTGGGGTTGATGTAATCAACTTAATCTGTCTGTCTGTCCTTGTTTGTCCCCTCTGTGTTTAGCCCCTTGTGGGTAGTAAAGAAATAGATAATATTTAATTTAGGAGCATCTTTGCAATGGTTGGTTGAAAAGACAAATGCTGGAAAGTAGATATCTGTGGGTGGGACATGTTGGTGTGCAAGTGACTCTGTGTAGTAGTAGTAGTAGTAGTAATTGCTACAATTATCTCAGGTCACCATCGTCATCATTGACTATCTGTTTTCCATGCTGGCATGGGTCGGACAGTTTGGCATGAAGTTGTCCAGCTGGAGAGCTGCTTGGACTCCATGTCAGTTTTGGCCATTGCTTCTATGGCTGGACACCCTTCCTAATGCCAACCACTTTACAGAGTGTACCGGTTGCTTTTAATGTGGCATTGGCATGGGCACTTTTACATGATACCGGCATTGGTGCATTTTACATGGCACCAGCTCCTATGAGCCCCCAAGGTTAGGATTGCTCAGCTGGGATGCAGGGAACATCCCTGTATTGAAGGACAACTGCAATTTTACTTAGCTTCACATGTGTTCTTAAGCACTGCAAACCACCAGAAGTTTTGGGCCCTTGTCATCCCCTCTATGCAGCCCAACGTCTGAAGATCCTTTCTCACCATCATCATTGTTTAATGTCCACCTTCCAACCTGGCACGGGTAGGATGGTTTCACAAGGGCCAGGCCAGGCAGAAGCCTGCACCAAACTTCTGTGATTGTTTTGGCAGGATTTTTACAGCTGAATGCCCTTCCTAACACCAACTACTCAGCAGAGTGGATTTAGTGCTTTTTACATGGCACAAGTAAAAGGTGAAGTCAGTTTTGGCAAGGTTTTTACAGCTGGATGCCCTTCTGAATATCAACCACTTTACAGTGTGGACTGGGTGCTTTTTAAGTGGTACCTGCACTGACAGGGTCACCAAAGGCTTGCAAGACAGAAAAGAGATCAGGGATGAAGACGGAAACAGATGCACTACCACAAAGGAAATACATGGTTACCCAATGTGAGGGAAATGCAGGAGAAGGAGAGAGAGTGTGGGAAACATCAGTATAGAGATGGCAAAATGCCAGGCATACTCACAAAGGACAGGGATCAGAATATAAATAGGATGGTTGAGTAAAGGAAGAGAGAGGCATAGATGGTGGCAAGTGCCAGGGCATACCCTTAAGTTTTAAATGCCATAACATAAGTGGCAGAATATTGTGAAGGAAGCGTGATTAAAGAGTGTGGAGGTGGGAGGTGAGTGGCAAAAACCTGGGTATATATAGAGTTGAGGCACTACCAGATAGCACTGATACAGAGGAACAGAGCTATGAGGACAGGATTGGGGAGTGAGCACCAGGCATAGTGTATGAAGGAGGAAATGTGAGGATGAGAAGAGATGTAGTTTGGTTTGTTGGGGTAAGGTGAGTGAAAAGTTTTCTTGTTACATCTGGGTGGAATACACAGGTCAGGGGCTAGCAGGTAGCTATAATACAGTGAGACAGGGCATGTGGGTGAAACACACAGGTTGCAAGCTAGCAGAGAGCAATGATAGTGTGGCATGGGGCCAAGAGGACAGGATTGGGGAGTGGGAGGTAAGCATAGTGTATGAAGCAGAACTGTGAGGAAGAGATGTAGAGATGTAGTTTGGTTTGTTGTGGTAGGGCGTGTGAGAGGTTTTCTTAAGTGTGGGTGGGACACACAGTGCTTCTAGAACTCAGTTTTGCTGACATGGGCAGGTCTTCTCTAGAACTTCATATCGCCAGAGATCTTGGTCCTTTGTCATTTCCTCTGTGAGGCTCAACATCCTGAGATTGGTCCTTACCACTTTATCCCACATCTTCCTGCATCTCCCTCTTCTGCAGATACCATCCCCTTTTGGTAATCGGCACTTTTTGGTGCAACTGTCTTCATTCATATGCATCACATGACCATTCCGTCTCTCTTGCACACTACCTCTCATGCCGTGCATACTCAGTTCTTCTCTGAAATCACACTCTGTTTTACAAGCACATGAACAATGATCTAGAGTTGGATACACGTGCTGTGTTGGTGTTCATGCCTTTCCCTCCATCCTGCTCCAAAACCACAAAATCATCATCATTTAATGTTTATTTTCCATGATGGCTGGAGTTGGATGGTTTAAAAGAATCCAATGAGTCGTAGAACTGTGCCATGCTCAATATTTGCTTTGGCACGGTTTCTGCAGCTGGATGCCTTTCCTAATGCCAATTCTGTGGACGAGGTATCTCTATATATATAAACAGCAAAATGTCTGTCTGTGTGTGTGTGTGTGTATCCTTTATACAAATCCACAATTTTTCAGTTAGAGGGCTCGCACTTTCTATGGTCATTCAAAACCGTCCAAGGGTGGTCGTGCACATCTTTACATTTCCCCAGTCACCCCGCAAAGTCATTAAAAAATCAATAGAAGTGACTTTTTTGTGAATTTTCTATCCAAAACCCAATCAAAATGCCCGAAACTTGATACGCCAATTGAATGCCAGCTAGCTGTATGTGATTGTTCATAGATTTGGACAGTACTCACGTGTATGTGCGCACGCACGCAGCTGTATATGTATGCACTAGCACTATGACCCAGCATTGCCGGGTCATAGTGCTAGTGTTTTAATAAACAGAATTTCCATTACCATTGTCTTTTATAATTCTGTTTTTGTGGTTATTTATTTCTTAGATGAAGACCGGTGCCTTGACTTTGGTACAGTGCGAGTTTCTGAAGATGCAAAACAAACAATAACAATAAAAAACAAAGGGAAATACGACATCTTATTTGAGTAAGTTATTGTCTTTTATGTTTGTGGAACCGATTCTGTGAAGATATTTATAACACTCTCATCCTTTGGAACAAAGAAGAATGGTAGTTTGATCTCTGGAACTGCTAGCTCTCTCTCTCTCTCTGTCTCTCTCTCCCCTTTGACTGATCTCCTTTTAAAGTTGCCCCCCACCTATAATCTACATATGTGAAACATATGTAGATTACAGGTGGGCACTTTTACCAGAAAGTTCACCTGGCAATTATAGGTGAAGGCATTAATGATACCATTTTCAAGTGTCGGGATTTGCATCAAATTATTGGATCCTTTAAGCAAGTTTTTAAGTAAGTTCTTCTGTGTTTCTCAAGACTTCTTTCTTTGTTGTCACTTGCCATAGAACAGTCTCTGACCTCAACATTACCGTTTTATGTTTGGCCAGCATCAGCACACATTGGCACCTGATCTGTTTTTTATTAGTTTCTATAAATGGGAGCTTGGTTTTTTTTTGTTGAATTCATCAGTATATTCATGTTTGAATTTGCGCCATTGTATCAAGTGACACATTCAGTTACGCTGACAAGCGTCCCAGTTGGTCCCAATCAATGGAATAGTCTGCTCTTGAAATTAAACATGCAAGTGGCTGAGTGCTCCACAGACACACGTACTATTAATGTAGTTCTCAGGGAGATTTAGTGCGAGACGGAATGTTACAAGGCTGACCTTTTGAATTACCCGTACAACTCACTTTTGCCAGCTGAGTAGAGTGGGGCAATGTGAAATAAAGTGTCTTGCTCAAGAACACAATGCCCTGCTAGGTATGGAAATCACAACCTTATGACTGTGAGCCAAATATCCCAAACAGTAAGCCATACCTGAATGTATTAAGAACAAGAGCATTAATCAGAGAGTGCAAACCTCTGTAGCCAGAAAGGATTTTTAAAATGAGATTTTCTGAAATAAACTTGACTTCTCTCACAAACGAGATTACTAAAAATGGACCTGACCATTCTCAAGAATTAAGTAAAAAAGCAGGCAAAGTAATCCAGAATCCTTGTCCGGTACTGGATCTAATTAGTTTGTGCCAGTCATGAGGCCAAACATCCCTGAAAGTTTCATCCAAATCCATTCAGCGGTTCTTGAGATATTTTGTTGACAGACAAACAAACAAACACGACTGAAAACAATATCTGCACCTTTGTTAAGGCAGAGGTAATAAATAATTATGTTATTAAATGAATGTAATGTTTGGTGATATGTGTCATCTTCCTTTATCTGTGTCTCGTTTATTTCATTGTATTTTTACTTTGTTTTTACAGAATCGTCCCCAACACTGACCCAATAATCTGTAAGATCTATGCCACCTTATTTTCCATCTCACCTGTGAAAGGTATCCTTGGTCCACTTGACCGTCCGCTATCTTGCCAGCTGTTGTTCCGAACTCAAGCTGAAATATCAATTAAAGACCAAATCATATTCCGTTGCTTAGTCATAGACCCATCTGGAGACATTCTTGTGGCCACACTGCCAATCCGAATATCTGTACGAGCAGTATATAGCAAGTAAGTGGTAGCAAGAGCTAAATGTGGTACCTTAAATATGTGTGTGTGTGTATGCATGTATGTATATATATATATATATGTATATATATATATATATATATATAATCATAATAAGCAACAAGGATATCCAAGGTAGTGTAGTACAATCGTTTCATGCTACTTCATTTTATAAAACATTGTAAGTATTACATCAGTTTTAAAGTGTCGAGCAATCTTCAGAATTTTTTCTATATATGTGTGTGTGTGTGTGTGTATATATATGATGGCTATCCACTCATGACTAAAGAAGACCATTGCTGACCTTTAGGAACATTGTGCGCTCTAGGACTAACCTATATTTTGCATCCGTGGCTCTATTGGTGGCTAATGAGCCCTGCTCTTGACAAGCATACACGACAGCAAACATTGCAAACCATCCTTTGCCCATTTACTATACCAGCAGTGCGCTTTCTAAGCAGCACATTTAAGTTTTTCATGCAGAATACGTACTCCCTCAAAAGTGTTGAGCCCCTCCTTAACCTGCCCCCTCCGTCTGTGAATAATTCACCTCTGGAAACATGGGTGGTTTGTTCAACATCCTTAAACAACCCTTATTCAGGGACCTTTTGAGCGGGATGGGTTACTCGTCCAGAAGAAAAGTGTAACTGGGCCCCACCTACAAGGTCATGTGCTGTTTATCTTGATATGAGATCACCATCTCATGCACACATGGTTGTGATGCATGTGCCTAGTGTACCCTTATCAGATGGGTGGTTATGATGGGTATACTAGGCTTCGTATATTTGTACTTCAGTGTCACTTTGATGGCATGCACTGCTCTCTCACTCAATTATAATAAAGATATATAGATCTCTTTTAGATATCTTTCATCTTTTACTTCAGTCATCAGTCATCAAACTGAAGCCATGTATTGTCTTGGAGAATTTTGGTGAAGCAAATTGACCCTAGTCCTTATTTTTATGTTAAGCCTGCTATTTATGCTATCAGTCTCTTTTTGTGGAACTGCTACGTTACATGGACATAAACACACCAACACCAGTTCTCAAGTGGTGGTGGAGACAAACATAGACATAAAGACACACACGTACATAGACACATGATGGGCTTCTTTTAGTTTCCATCTACCAAATTCACTTACAAGGCTTTATATATATGTATAAATGTTGTTTTTCTTTTCAGTTTTAATAAAAACAATTTTACGTTAATCTGATGGGTAACCCTATACTTTTGTTGAGTACAAATTTATTATTCTTAAGCAAAAATATTATTGACAGTGATTTCGAAGTTTTGACCGTCTGTGTGGTGTGTGTGTGTGTGTGTGTGTGTGTGTGTATGTATATATATATATATATATATATATATATATATATATAATACAAATAAGAAAATGGAGAAACAATTTAGTTGGTTTATCAGCTTTCGGATATTAGAATGTTGACTTATTTATTTATTTTCAAAAACGAGAACCTTAATAACATACATATATACATTATAATTCAATACATATAAGATAAGAATACAATTATAAAAACCTTAATATAAATTATTGAAATCATTAGAATCACTCTTACAGCTGTTTCAGCCTATGGATAATATATATATATGGAAAAAAAAAGTCAAGGTAGAAAATGCTAAAATAATTTTATAAAAAACATTTCAGTACCAGTTTCAGTCATTGAGACTTTTTCAACTGTAAGTATGGAAAACAATTAAATTTTGGAAAAATTAAAAGAAAAGTTTTTTAAAAGAATATTTGTTCAAAAGAGGTCTATATTTTGTAATAAAGAGAGTCTCTTTACTAATTTGTTGGCCACAGATTGTATTGTCCTGAATTGGTAGAGGGGAAAACTTTTGAAGCTTGGATTTTTGTTATTGGCGCAAATGTCAATGTGTTGGCTGAATGCTATTTTTCTGTTTTGGGGAATTTTGATCTTGGATCTGTGCAGAGCCATTCTTTTACGTAGACTATTTTTTGTTTGGCCTATGTATTTCCCTCGACACCCAGGGCAGGTTAGTGTGTATATCAGGTTCTCTGAAGCACATGTGAAGTTGAGGACTGGCAAGCCAGAAGACTGCACCAGGCTCCAATCTGATCTGGCAATGTTTCTATAGTTGGATGCCTTTCCTAACGCCAACCACTCCGAGAGTGTAATGGGTGCTTTTTATGTGTCACTGGCACTGGGGCCAGTCAGGCAGCACTGGCATCAACCACACTCGAATGGTGCTTTTTACATGCCACTGGCACAAGAGCCAGTCCGGTGGCACTGGCATCGACCACACTCGAATGGTACTTTTTACTTGCCACTGGCACAAGAGCCAGTCAGGTGGCACTGGCATCGACCACGCTTGAATGGTGCTTTTTACATCCCACCGGTATGGGAGCCAGTCAGATGGCACTGGCAACAAACATGCTCAAATGGTGGTCCCACCATTGCGTTACAACCAGTGTTGGTGTGTTTATGTCCCTGTAACTTAGTGGTTCAGCAAAAGAGTCTAATAGAATAAGTACCTGGCTTAAAGGAAAATACTGAGGTCAATTCATTTGACTAAAAATTCTTCAAGGTGGTGCCCCAGCATGGCTGCAGTCTAATGACTGAAACAAGTAGAAGATAAAAGATAAAATATTATCGACCCCAGTACGCAACTGGTCCTTAATTTATTGACCCTGAAAGGATGAAAGGCAAAGTTGACCTCGGCAGAATTTGAACTCAGAACGTAAAGACAGATGAAATGCACATAGTACACAATGTCGAGGGGCTGGCGTTAGGAAGGGCACCCAGCTGTAGAGGCCATGTCATTGGAGCATGATGCAGTCTTCAGACTCACTGGATTTTGTCAAACCATCCAATCCATACTAGCATGGAATCTGAATATTAAATAATAATAATAATGATAATAGTAATAATAATAATAATAATGGTGGTGGTGGTGGTGGTGGAGGAGGAAAAGCTTTATTTTGCCTTGTTATCTGATGTTTTGAGTTTTAATTAAGGTGACACTCTTTTGAAACTATACTTTTGGCAGGTAATTAAAATATCTAAATAATCTGCAAAAAAAAAAAATTATTATTTCATTTGCATGGGTTGGACTGAGGTCTGGCGAACCAGACTCTGCCAGATCAGATTGGAGTCTGGTTTGCCAGACCTCAGTCAAATCGTCCAACCCATGCTAGCATGGAAAGCGGACATTAAATGATGATGATGATTTGTATCTTAAACTTAACTTGTTCTGTTGTTGCAGATTTGTTATTGCTCCAGACTGTGACATTGATTTCGGTGCACTGCTCGTCAATTCGAAAAGGACACGTACAATCACCATTGAAAACAAAGGAGAGTTTGAATTCAAGTATGTCATTACAAAGAATGTTGCAGACAAAGACAGTACTGTTTCAAAAAAGAAATCGTAAGTTTCTTAGGATTTTTCAAAGAATTCTTACATTCCAACAAAATAAAGATTAGAAATATTTTACCATGTAAGAAGCACAATGGCTGAGTGGGGGTGGTGTTGGACTTCATCTTGATCATCATTATTTTAATGTCCCTTTTCCTTGCTTGCATGGGTCAGAGTGAACTTGTTGAGGCAGATCTTCCACAGCCAGATGCCTTTTCTGTTGCCAACCCTCACCTGTTTCCAGACAAGGTAATATTTCCCCATGACTAGACAGATTTTTACAATAAAGCCTGGGGACATATCATTGTGTCATATATATATATATATATATATATATATAAGGGGAGAATTCACAAAAAAACAAAAGACAAAGACAGGTTGTGTAGACAACAAACAGATGTATTAGTTTAACGCTCAGGAAGTGAAAAAGTCTTTAACATTTTGAGCCTACGCTCTTCCACAGAAAGGAACACAGAAAGAAACAAGGAGAGGAAATAAAGAATGTTGCTAGCGATCTATCATGGCGAATGCCAGACAGAAGGGTTACACAGGAGAGCTAGGGAGAAGGGGAGATAATAAAGTAATGGTGATCCCAAAATGAAGGTGCGCGTGCATGTGTATAAGAGAGTTTGTATGTGCGTGTGGAAGATGGCTGGTGATCTTGACGTATGCGTGTATGTATGCGTAGGTGTGAAAATGTGGGTCTGGAAAGTGGTCAGAGCTGATGTGTGCATGATGTGTTGTGATGTGTTTGGTATGATGGTGTTGTGTGTGGTGTGGTGTGATGGTGTTAGGAGGTGGGCGAGGCGAGAGTAGGGAAAGCAAGGGTGGGGTGTGGGTTAGGCTGAGGGTAGAGATGGGGTATGTGGGAGTGGGTGTAAGGGATGGGGTGGGGAAGGTGGGGTGGAATTATGAGGGAGGGGTGATGATGAAGGGGGAAGGAGAAGGTGGGTAGGAGTGAAGAGAACAGAGAAGGGGAGTAGGAGATATACCATAGATATATATATATATACATACAAACATATATATATGCTCTTTACTCTTTTACTTGTTTCAGTCATTTGACTGAGGCCATGCTGGAGCACCGACTTTAGTCGAGCAAATCGACCCTGGGACTTTATTCTTTGTAAGCCTAGTACTTATTCTGTCGGTCTCTTTTGCCGAACCACTAAGTTATGGGGACGTCAACACACCAGCATCGGTTGTCAAGCAATGTTGGGGGAACAAACACAGACACACAAACATATACACACACGCGTACATATATATATATATATATATATATATATACACACACATATATACGACGGGCTTCTTTCAGTTTACGTCTACCAAATCTACTCACAAGGCTTTGGTCGGCCTGAGGCTATAGTAGAAGACACTTGCCCAAGGTGTCACGCAGTGGGACTGAACCCGGTACCATGTGGTTCGTTAGCAAGCTACTTATCACACAGCCACTCCTACATATATATATATATATTTATGTTTGTATGTATGTGTATGTGTATAGTCTTGAGCTGACTAAAGCCTTGAGTGCATTTGGTGGACAGAAACTGAAAGAAACCCAACAGATGTTGGTGTGTTTATGTCTCCATAACTTAGTGTTTCAGGAAAAGAGACCGATAGAATAAGTACTAGGCTTACAAAGAATAAGTCCTGGGTCAATTTTTTTTCTACTAAAAGCAGTGCTCCAGCATGGCTGCAGTCAGATGACTGAAACAAGTAAAAGAATAACAGAATATATATACACATAGCTTCAAAATTCATCCAAGGTTAGGACCACGGGCCATATGTCCCCTACGCAATTCAGGATCACAACAAATAAATACACTGCAACACAATTTCTTTTCCTCAATAGGCCCTGCCCTATTTAACATAGTCACAAAACAGATCAAAGTGGAAAAGGATCCCATCACCTTAAATGGAATCTGGACAAATTTCTTTAAGGAATACCAGATAAGCCACCCACACCTGGATACAACTCTCAACAAGAACTCCCTACTTGAATGGACCAAGATACCACAAAACTTAAAAAGGTGGTGCTATTAAGTTAGACATGGCCTGGACCAATTCTTGGTCAAAACATATCTAAGTTTATACATGCGTGTGTGTGTGTATGTATATATATATATATATATATATATATATATATATATAATATATATATATATATACACACACATATATACGACGGGCTTCTTTCAGTTTACGTCTACCAAATCTACTCACAAGGCTTTGGTCGGCCTGAGGCTATAGTAGAAGACACTTGCCCAAGGTGTCACGCAGTGGGACTGAACCCGGTACCATGTGGTTCGTTAGCAAGCTACTTATCACACAGCCACTCCTACATATATATATATATATTTATGTTTGTATGTATGTGTATGTGTATAGTCTTGAGCTGACTAAAGCCTTGAGTGCATTTGGTGGACAGAAACTGAAAGAAACCCAACAGATGTTGGTGTGTTTATGTCTCCATAACTTAGTGTTTCAGGAAAAGAGACGATAGAATAAGTACTAGGCTTACAAAGAATAAGTCCTGGGTCAATTTTTTTTCTACTAAAAGCAGTGCTCCAGCATGGCTGCAGTCAGATGACTGAAACAAGTAAAAGAATAACAGAATATATATACACATAGCTTCAAAATTCATCCAAGGTTAGGACCACGGGCCATATGTCCCCTACGCAATTCAGGATCACAACAAATAAATACACTGCAACACAATTTCTTTTCCTCAATAGGCCCTGCCCTATTTAACATAGTCACAAAACAGATCAAAGTGGAAAAGGATCCCATCACCTTTAAATGGAATCTGGACAAATTTCTTTAAGGAATACCAGATAAGCCACCCACACCTGGATACAACTCTCAACAAGAACTCCCTACTTGAATGGACCAAGATACCACAAAACTTAAAAAGGTGGTGCTATTAAGTTAGACATGGCCTGGACCAATTCTTGGTCAAAACATATCTAAGTTTATACATGCGTGTGTGTGTGTATGTATATATATATATATATATATATATATATATATATACATGAGGAGGCGCAATCTCCCAGTGGTTAGGGCAGTGAACTCGTGGTCGGTGGATCTCAGTTTTGATTCCCAGACTGGGTGTTGTGTGTCTTTATTGAACGAAAACACCTAAAAGCTTCACGAGGCTCCGGTAGGGCATGGTGGCGACCCCTGTTGTACTTTTTCGCCACAGCTTTCTCTCACTCTTTCTTCCTGTTTCTTGAGTAATGCTGCAATGGACTGGCGTCCTGTCCAACTGGGGGGAACACATATACCACAGAAACCGGGAAACTGGGCCCATGAGCCTGGCTAGGCTTGAAAAGGGCAATGTTTATCGTTTTTTTATATATGTGCATACATACCTATATATATTGTTTTTGTTTTCAATTAAAAAAAAAAATTATGCTGTGAAGCAATTCCAGATTACACCCCACTGCCCCTCATTCAGTGGACCTCATGGTTACTTGAAATCACTTTCAGATTAAATGGGGGATGGGCTAGTATTACCCCCAACCCTCAAACCCCCTGGGAGTATTTTGAAATCATTTTGTCCTACCCCTTCAAATCCTTCCTCAAATGTTCTTCTTCATGGCAAATATTGTTTCCTCTGTTTTGTGCATCTTTTAGGCACATGGATGCAAATCACAGAGATAGAGTTCCAAGCATCCACATCTTTGGTTAAATTTGAAAATTCACATTTAAATTTTAAAATGTATAAATTTATTTTATGAATAAGACCATAACCTCAAGGCATATGCCAGGGGTGTAACCAGCCCACTTATGTGTACCTTTCTTTCATTGGACACTTAACTCTGCTTGTGAAGACCTGTTGAGGCAAGTGAAATCGAAACTGAAATCAAATTCAATGACTGGCGCCCATGCTAGTGGAGCGCTAAGAGCACCATCTGAGTGTGATCATTGCCAGAGCAGCTGAATGGCTCCCGTGCTGGTGGCATGTAAAAAGCACCATTGGAGCGTGATCGTTACCAGTGCTGCCTTACTGGCACGGGAAAAGACATTCGAGCGAGGTCATTGCTAGTGCCGCTGGACTGGCTCCTGTGCAGGTAGCATGTAAAAAAACACCATTAGAGCATGGCTGTTGCTAGTACCACTTGACTGGCCCTCGTGCCAGTGGCATGTAAAAGCACCTGCTACACTCTTGGAGTGGTTGGCATTAGGAAGGGCATCCAGCTGTAGAAACTCTGCCAGATCAGATTGGAGCCTGGTGCAACCATCTGGTTCGCCAGACCTCAGTCAAATCGTCCAACCCATACCAGCATGGAAAGCGGACGTTAAAAAAATGATGTTGATGACAAATATATTTAGTTTGCATTTAAACCGTGTGTGTGTTACTATATTTTGTTTTGTGTAATATATATTGCTTGTTTTTTAGCACGGAAAATGGACGTTAAATGATGATGATGATATTTTGTTTTTTTTAAAATAACATTAGAGACTCAGAATTTCTGATGTTTAAAGTGATTTTCTAAAGGCATCAAAAAATTTTAGGGGATTTACTGGAAAAAAAAATCCTGTTGAAAAACTTACTGTTGGGTTGAACACATATCGTTGCTATTTATGCAAAAGTGTCATAAGTCCAAAATGTTGCTTTTTTTTTTAGAAAACAAAAAAAGTTTTACCATTCCGTTGTAAAACCGTTGTATTACACTTTGACAATTTTTGATATCTTGGCATCTAAAGCAACTGGAGATACGATAGTTTGACCAATAGAACCAGCTATTGCAAGCAAAAATAAATATTGTAAAAATGTATTTGGTCAAATTTGGACATACAACAGTTTAACATAATAGCAATGATATGATTTTATAACTTATTTCTTTTCCGTCAATATATATATTTGTACATTTTAGTATTAAAAACCTAAATAAGCACACACAACTGCAGTTGTGCATACAGGAAATTATATTTTTATTTTGTCCTTGTTCATCATATGAACTGCGATAAAAGTAGAGGTTTCATAAAAAAAAAAATTTCCTACCTGAAATGTATAGACAAAGAGGAGATGAAAGGAAAGAGAGATGACAATATCAAAACATAACCTATCTCACAGTTCAAGATTTTAAGAAATAGTTTACAATGAATTAAAAGTAATCATCTACTTGAAATGTTATTGAAAACCACATTTTGATAAAAAATATAAATTTGGAATTGTGAAGAATTTTCTAGACACTGGAGATTTTAATAATTTCTTTGAGTAAAAGTTACATAATTCCACCTAATGAATAACCAGCTTTCTCCATTATAGTATAGGTGTATACATCGTATTTTAACTGCTTCGTAATAATTAACTTGTTTATTACCATTGACTAGAATTGAACCAATACAAACTCGGTGTTCCTTGGGCATTTTTAATATATATCCTGCAACTGGTAATATTCTGTCAGGAGCACAAACTACTGTGATTGTTGAATGCTCAAGTGAAAATCTTGGACTCTTTATTGAGGTAAGGTTAATAAAACATTGAAATATCTCTGCATTTATCTGTTTTATATTACAATGTAACTGTTCGTAAATTTTCAATCATTATTGATCACTTTGGAACTGGTGATAGAAGAAATGCAAAAATTATGTATTTCTGTCAATCTACCTGTCTGCCTTTTCACACATCCATCTATCCATACATACAAACAAACGAACGTTTGTTTTTTCTGTTCAGTTTTAATAAAAACAATTTTACATTAATCTGATGGGTTGCTCTGTGCTTTTGTAGAATATAGATTTATTATTCTTAAACAAAGATATTATTGATAGTGACTTTGAAGTTTCAACCAGTTAAGCCATCATCAGACTGTGATTCTTTGAAGTTAATCTTGGTTTTATGTAGTCTCGAGCCCACATACACAAGGAAGATTTTAACTCAGCAGATATCTCCAGGCTGTCTTCTTCTATAGCTCTGGGTCAACCAAAGCCTTATGAGTGAATTTGTTTGATGGAAACTGTTGTGCCTAGTTGACACTGTTATGTCCTTCTTTGAACTCCCTCTATATGCCACTTTATAACGTGGACTTATTTTTTTTAACAATAGAAATGTAAATCAGAAACAACAGGTAACAAACAATATCTCTTCTCAATGACTTCTACGACTGTCTTTGCAAAGCACCTGCACACACCACACTGTTCCTCATGGACAGTGCACATGCACCTTTATATGGTTTAGGACAGTTGACTTGCTATCCCACCGGGGTGTCAGGGTTTCACCACAACAGAAACTGAGAGAAGCCACTCATCATACATACAGAGTGTGAGCTGGCAGAATTGTTAGCTTGCCGGGTGAAATGCTTAGCAGTATTTTGTCTGCTGCTATGTTCTGAGTTCAGATTCCGCCGAGGTCAACTTAGCCTTTCATCCTTTTGGAGGTCAATTAAATAAGTACCAGTTACACACTGGGGCCAATGTAATCGACTTAATCTCTTTGTCTGTCCTTGTTTTTCCCCTCTATATTTGGCCCCTTGTGGGCAATAAAGAAATAAATGTTTACAATTTTCAACTGCTAATTTCATGCATGTTTTTTTTTTTTTTACTTTGGTTGTTAGTCTTTTTCTTCTCAAATTTTTGCTTTATTTTTTTTTATGAAGAATAATTGAGTATGGAAAATTTTGAACCTCCCTACGCCCAATTTGTGGAAGAGGTATGAAGTTCTTAGAATCCATACCAGAAGGACAAACTAAGATATTTCAGACTTCCTCAACATCAGCCAAAAGGATGGTGGAAAAGGTCAGAAAGGAGCTGGAAGATTCAGGTTTTGATTATGAGGCAACAACAGAGAGATAAACCCATGATCGACGATCTGATGCCATCAGAGTACTGAAATTCATCGATGGAATTTTGGAGATCATCAACAATAATCCCAGCAACATGATGCATGCCACTGCTCTGGAGAAAGGTGTGGAAGAAAAGCTCGTCATGCTGGCATTACATAAGGACATTCATTACTATTCATACGAAATGAGGAAGAGAGAATTTGTGTTGAAGGCGATAGCGGAAAAGGGATTCAGGTATATGGAGGGGTTGACCAATAAGTTGAAACACCTGATGGAGCCAGACAAGCTGTGGTTCTTCTCTAATGAGAAGATCAACTTCCAGAAAAACAGAAAGCCAGATCAACTCCCAGAAAAACAGGTGGCTCACTGTCTCACTGAAGGACATACCAAGAGTCATGAAGATGAAATTTCCAATGACAATCATGGTCTTCAGTGTTGTCAGCAATGAAAGGGACATCATGTTACTCCACTTCCCTGAGAGTATTAGACTGAATACCGATGGCTACATCTGTGTTCTGTGTGTGGTGATAAAGCCCTGGATCAATCAGGTAGCTGCAGGGAGGCTGTATGTGGTGCAACAACATTTTGCACCCTGCTACACTAACCAGAAGACCCAGGCCTGACTGTTGGAGAATTTCTTTGATCACACAGCACCTAACATTTGGCCTCCCAACTTGCCTGACAACAACCCCCTTGATGCCTTTGTTGGGGCACAGTGGAACAAGAGGCCAACAAATCCAGCTACTCCATGAAGGATGAGCTAAGAGCTAGGATTACCAAGGCCTCCTGGGTCCTAAAATGGGAGATTGTGATGAAGGCCTGTGGCCAGTTCCAAGGTCACCTGGAGACAATCATCAAGGCCAAAGGCGTATTCATTGAGTGAGATTGACAGAACAGTTCAGGAAGATAAATTGACCCAAATTTGACAAATATATCTCAAAAAATTAAAACCACTTTCATTTTTTCCTGAGACAGTCTATCTTGCAAATACTGTCCACACCCTGTGTGTGCGGACAGTCTATCTTGCAAATACTGTCCACACCCTGTGTGTGCGTGTGTGTATTACTAACTTCGCCTTGACATCACATGGAGACTTGTAAATGAGTGTCACCATCATGCAAGCAGTATCCTTCATTTTCGCTCTTCCATAAAAACATATGAGGCCTTGAAGAAATATTACGTTGCTTGAAAACAGATGAAGGTTGGCAAGAAAATGAAGGACATCCAGCCATATAAAATCCAGTCCAACAAAATCCCATTTGACTCATGCAAGCATGGAAAAGCGAATTTTAAAACGATAATGATGATATATATAAATATGTATGTATATATATTATGTATATATATAATATATATATATATATGGCTGTGTAGTAAGTAGCTTGCTTACCAACCACATGGTTCCTGGTTCAATCCCACTGTGTGGCACCTTGGGCAAGTGTCTTCTATTATAGCCTCAGGCCGACCAAAGCCTTGTGAGTGGATTTGGTAGACGGAAACTGAAAGAAGCCTGTCATGTATATGTGTGTGTGTGTGTTTGTG
>NC_042997.1:112286566-112461566 GCF_006345805.1 Octopus sinensis | reverse complement strand
CACAGAAGTCTGGTGCAGGCTTCTGCCTGGCCAGCAGCTGCCAAACTGTCCAACCCATGCCAGCATGGAAGGAGGACATTAAATGATGACAACGACGACGATGATGATGACATATCATCATCATCATCGTTTAACGTCCATTTTACATACTGGCATGGGTTGGATGGTTCAACTGGGGCCTGGGAAGCCAGGAGGCTGCAGCAGGTCCCAATCAGATCTGGCAGTGTTTTTACAGCTGGATGCCCACACACACATTCATATATACATATACATAGAGAAGGTATGAGGAGTTTAGGTCAAGGTAAGCCAAACTAATAAGTATGCATTCTGAGTGCTCTTGTAGGTAATCCACCAAAATTCCAGTTAGAACAGTGGCTGGAGTTGTGGTTTTGCGAATGTCTTGTTTGAAAAAATTGGCAGTTGGTAGCTTACCTTTGTGTTAGTAGGTATTGGTTAACATGGTGAAGAAGACAAACAATTAGTCAAAGCAGGACTATGGCATTTGAATTCATTCAATTGAATCTAAAAAAATAGTCAAATAATACAAAAACAGTTTTGTATTATTTTATTATTTTCTGATTGAATTAAATGAAATTAAATGCCATAGTCCTGCCTTGACTAATTGTTTGTCTTCCTCACTACTTTAATTGATGTATCTATTAATATTAATGTATGTTTTTGTGTAAAGTTTTAGTAAAACCAATTTAACATTAAGCTGAAGAACTACTCAATATTTTTTAAGGGCAGTGAGCTAGCAGAATCGTTAGCACACGGAGCAAAATGCTTAGCGGTATTTCATCTGCCGTTACGTTCTGAGTTCAAATTGCACCGAGGTCGACTTTGCCTTCTATCCTTTCAGGGTGGATTAAATAAGTACTAGTTACGGCCTGGGGTCTATGTAATCAACTTAATCCCTTTGTCTGTCCTTGTTTGTCCTCTCTATGTTTAGCCCCCTGTGGGCAATAAATAATTCTATCAAAGACAGCGAGCTGGCAAAAACATTAGTATGCCGGGCGAAATGCCTGGCGGTATTTCGTCTGCTGAGTTCAAATTCCACCGAGGTCAACTTTGCCTTCCATCCTTTCGGGGTCAATTAAATAAGTACCAGTTATGCCCTGGTGTTGATGTAATCAACTTAATCTCTTTGACTGTCCTTGTTTGTCCCCTCTATGTTTAGCCCCCTCTGGGCAATAAAGAAATAAATATGTTTTTGTAGAATACATGTTTATTATAGTTTTGCAAGAAGAGAAGTGACAGTGACTTCGAAGTTATATGTATGGCTTAATGTCTTTCAGGAATTATGTGTTGACATCAGTGAACATGATCCCAAGAAATTACCACACGGCATTGTTTATTTGTTAAAAGCTGAGATTTGTGCACCATCCATTTGTGTTGATGATATTGCCAGAATCTTTGAGGAACAACGCATTTGCAAAAGTCTTTCACATTGGCAGCATTACAACAAAGTAAGTTTAACATTGGTAGAATCTTTAGATAGAATTATTGGCTAAATTAGTTAACACCTTTGATGCCAACCTATGTGGTTCTATGATACAAACTCCCTGCTTTAAACAGATCCAAGTTTCCATTAAAATTCCATGTTAAATTTTTAAAAACTGGCACTCCAACAGTTATTAAATCAAGGGTTCCTGTTGATCTGATCAACAGAACAGCCCACTTGTGAAATTAATGTGCATGGTCAAACAACTGACAAGCAAATATGTGGTATTGAGCAGAATATTTGCTGTAGCCCATCTTTTATACCAAGACAAAACAATGTACATGATAACACTTCCAATCAGTTAAGATCAGAAGCCACAAGAGCCACTTGCCTGGTACTGCATCGGCATTATTATTACCATTATTATTATTATGTTTTTTCCTTCTTTCTTCAAATTTCTTCCGTTTCTCGCCGAGTGTTTACCATACACCTAGGGCAGAGAAGCTCAGTGTATGCATTCCCAGATTACATGCGCAAATTCACAGATAAAATATGTATTTAAAAATTAATAAATATGGATGGATGTTGTTTTTACAGCGATAATGCTCTTCTCAGTACACTAGCCGTTCCAGTTAATACGATTTTTTGCACTTCCTGTAAGGATGGTAAGCCTGGAATCATTTTCAAATAGGTTTCAGTACCTTTTTTTATCATTCCTAGAGATCCTACAATCACTGGTTCTGTGGTCGCCTTGAGATGCCACATTTTTTCAATTTCTATTAGCAAGTCTTTATATTTACTAATCTTGTCAAATTTCTATATTGTGATCGCAAGGAATACTCATGTCAATTAATAAACACATCTTTTTTGTTTGATCTTTTATAATAATATCCGGTTTATTAGCTTTTATAGTTTTGTCGGTCTGTACGGGGAAGTCCCATAGAATTGATGCATTTTCTCCCTCAGTCACAGCTTCAGGATGGTGTTTATACCATTTGTCAGCAGTTTTGATTTTGTAATGCCGACATATTGTCCAATGTAAATACTGGCCGACTCTGTCATGTCTTGCTTTATATTCTGCAGGTGCTAAGACTCTACACCCTGAGATTAGGTGGTCTATTGTTTCAATCTCATTGTTACAGAATCGGCATTTTGGGTCAGCTCCATTTTTTTTTATCACATTGGCTTGGTAGTTTCGGGTTAATAAGCTTTGGTCTTGAGCAGCTAATATGAAACCTTCACTCTCTGCTTTTAGCCCTGAGCTTCGTAACCATTGGTGCGTATGTTTCAGGTCGACATCAGCTTGTTTGCTATGGGCCACATACTTGCCATGGAGAGGTTTCTGTTCCCATCTGCTAGCTAAGTTTTCATGTGCTTTTGTCTTTGTAATTAATTTTATTTTCTTTGCAGTAGCAGTTGGCGCATTTCCTTCAGCCTGATCAATCTGGTGGATATCTAAGAGATCAGCAGCGAATTTTTTGCTCTCTTTGAGAATAGAGTGAAGTTTTTTCGGTCTTTCATGTTTGGTTGCTTCAAGGTATTTGGCCAGTCTGATTGTGGTGGTTTTGTATGTAAGTTCAAGCTGGATCAAACCTTGACCTTCCTGAGCTCTGAGAAGGTAAAAACAATCCACGTCTGCCTTTGGATAGTGCATCTTATTACAAGCCAGGAGTTTGAGGATTTTTCTGTCAATTTTCATTATTTCACTGGTATTCCAGTTAAGCACATTGAAGCTATAAAGAACAACTGGTACTGCTCAGGAATTTATGGCTAACACCTTATTATATGCATTCAGCTCAGACTTCAGGACTGCTCGAACTCTTCTATAACATTCCTTCTTAAACTTCTCTTTCATGCTTGCATGCTGGATACCAGAGCCTTCATTTATTCCTAGGTATTTATAGGTTTGTACCTGCTCAAGTTCCTTTATTACTGTTTCGACATCTAATTCGATTGAACTAGACTTTACCAATTTCCCTTTCTTAAAAGTGGCTTTAGCACACTTTTCAAGGCCAAAATCCATCCTGATATCATCACTGAATCCTTTCACAGTATGTAATAATCCTTCAAGCTCTTCATTATCTTTGCCATATAGTTTTAAATCATCCATATAAAATAGATGGCTTATTTTCTTGTTGTCAATTTTGTAGCCATATCCTGTTCTATTCAGTTCACTTGAGAGTGGTATTAGTGCTATGCAGAAAATTATTGGTGAAAGTGAGTTACCTTGGAAAATGCCACAGTTTATGCTAATATTGTCTGAGCGCAATACTCCATTAGAATGATATAATTGGAGCTTCGTGTTCCATAGTGACATATTATACTTTAAAAAATCTGAAATCACAGGAGATATTTTGAAAATGTCCAGCGATTTCAAAATCCACGAATGCGGTATGCTGTCAAAGGCTTTTTTATAATCAATCCGTGAAGAGCTTAGATTTCTGCGCTTATTATTATTATTATTATCATTATTATTATTATTATCATTATTATTATTATTATTATTATTACTATTATTATTATTGTTATTAATATATAAAGGTAACTCCTCCAGAAGATATAGAGTCAAAATTAAAAGAAGAGTGCCATTGTTATCTAGTGAACGATATTTCGACATCTCGAGTGTCTTCAACTGGTTCAAAAAATAAATCTGTCAATATACTTCATTTTGGTTAATATAGAAAGGATTGAGGTAACTCCTCCAGAAGATATTATTATTATTATTATTATTATTGTTAATCAACTGACAAGTAAATCTGTAGTATTGAGCAAAATATTTGTTGTAGCCCATCTTTTATACCAAGACAAAACAATGTACATGATAGCATTTCCAATATTATTATTATTAGTAGTAGTAGTAGTAGTAGCAGTAGCAGCAGCAGCAGCAGTATCAAAGACAGGAAATGCTGAAACATTCAAAATTAAACTAGAATAGCTGCATTTCTTTCCAAGTAAAACGACAGTACCATGTTCTCCATTCTTTTCATCTATCATTGTACTTTCCTGGTTATTCCTGCCATGCCAAGGAGTTAAATTGTTTGTAACAGTTCTACTGGGAACTCTATTCCAATTTTCTTTATATTCCCCTTGATGCATTCTGATGCTGTTCCCAAGGACCCAACAATAATTACCACTATCTTCACCTTCTTCATTTCCCATAGCTGGGCTATTTCATACTTAAGATTATTATTATTATTATGTTTGACTTTTGCTTTGTATTTGTACATGTTGACTCCAAGTCTCACCCTGAGACCTCAAGTGACAACATATGTAGGAAATGGGCAGTCCCCATGAACACTATTTTTTGAATTTCTGATTATTATCATTATTATTATCATTATTATTATTATAATTGTTATTATTATCAATTTACAGATTGACAGTGGAGGTGTTTATGGTGAATTAGAAAAGAAGTTTATGTTCAGCAATGTAATTGTAGGCAAAAAAGCAAAAGCTCGTTTTAAGATAATTAACACCAGTAAGGTTTGTAAATGGTTTCTGTCTGTGTGTTTATTACAGTGACAATATGCCCCCACCGTTATGTTTATATATATATATATAATATATATATATATATATATATATATATATACATACATATATATACATACTACTGTAACAGAATGCACGCCAGTGTTTATATATACCTACTACAGTGACAATATACACATTGTAATGCTTTTATATATGTGTGTGAGTGTATATATGTATGTGTGTATATCATGGTATTGACCAGATTATTGGATGTTGTTATACATCACTGGCCACAGTGCACTTTGCATTGTTTCAGCTTTCAATTGACACCGCTTAATATAACACATTCACCAGTTCAATTTCCACTCAATTATATATTAGTTTATTCATTTATTCCTGAAAGCCTTTTTGTTACTGTATCAATGGATTTTGAGAGTCAAAATCCATTGATATTGCTCTAAATGCAGTGACAAAAGCTTTCAGGGATAAATAACGAAATGAGTGGAGATTGAACTGGTGAGTGTGTTATATTAAGGCACTACAACTCTCCCCAGGCACAATAAGATATATATATATAATACAAATAAGAAAATGGAGAAACAAAATTAGTTTGTTCATCAACTTTCGGATATTCTAGTGTTGGATTATTTATTCATTTAACAAAATGAGAACATCAAAAGCATACATATATATCTTATAATTGAATACATATAAAATGTATACTTTTGATGTTTTCATTTTGTTAAATGAATAAATAATCCAACATTATAATATCCGAAAGTTGATGAACAAACTTGTTTCTCCATTTTCTTATTTGTATTATAAATTTACAGTAAACTTATTTCTTTACCTTCACCTGTTTAATACAATAAATGAGTTAATTCCATTGCAGTTAAAAACATTTATGTATTAAGAATCTGGGTACTGTACCAACAGTATATTGGATAAATGCTATCATGCTATCCCATAGTGGGTTACACCCATAACCCCTATCTTACTTTGTACTATATATCTATATATATAAAACTCAACTTGTGTGTGTATCTGTGTGTGTGTGTCTGTGTGTTTAACTTCCTGGCACATCTCCTCCTAGCCAACTAATCATAGAACCACCAAAAATGGGTCACTTAAAGTTTAGGTGAATGAAAATTGAACTGCGCTATTTCTGTTCCGAAATTCATCTCGCAAGTGCAAAAATCGATAATGTGTTTGTTTAGGCCTTATCCCATGCATTGAATAGTGAACTTTACTCAGTTAGCTGTTTGATGTGAACTGTGTTCACCACGCGCGCAAGCATGCATAAATTGCATGAAAAATAAAAAATCAAGATATAAAAATGAATCGGCGTAAACATTGTAGAAATTCGGCAAACAAATGAATTTTCGGGATGTAGCCTGGAGGGTTTTTTCGTATTAATCGTTTGGACTTTGTGAATACATACTAATTGTTTTCATAACATTTTTAACGCTTTGAATTAAACGTGACCATTTTGCGTTGAGTCTGCAGTTTGAATCACTTTAACCAAATTTTAGCTGGCCAGATTATTGATCATCACGATACATCGCCAGCGACTCCCTGAAACTCTCCCCTGAAATCCCCGTTGAGAAATACTGATCTAAAAGAATAATTCAACAATGCAACTATTTGATCAACAAAAATTTATGAAACGCTTCTACATACTTCCTATTGAGGAAATGGAGCACATAAGCGCAAAAGTAGAGGGCATTAAATGCTTGATTTTAAAACCAAAATAATTTAATTTTGATTGAACTTCATCCAAATCTAGCTTAATTCGCCCGTGCATAGAGCGCACGAGCCGGGCAATACTGCTAGTATATATATATATTTATATGATATATATATTTATATGATATATATATATATATGATATATAGTGTGAGAGAGAGTATAGTTAAAATTATTTCCTAGAGAATCGATCTCGTTTCCCTTGATAACAGCAAACCCTCCAATAAATGCAGCCCTTTGTTGGAATTAAATTATTAACCTAGTGTTTTGATGTTCTACCCTCTAGGTTCCTTGTGATGCAAATATTGTTGTGAAAAGCAGTCAGAGTCGTGGCAGTGGTAAGCATCAACAAGTAGAAGTTTTTGATGTGGAACCGTCAAAAGCCCAAATCCTCAACCATAGTCATATCTTTGTCACAGTCACATTTTCACCCCAGGCAATGCAGGTAATTCCAATTTTCACTCGAAAAAATTATTTATAATTGACTAAAGCACAAAACTCATTCTTTTCTTCCTTTTTCTTTCTCCATTCCAATTATTGTATTCTCATTTAATCTCTACATTTTAATTTTCAATGTTTTTTGTTTTATAAAAAGTAATCTCTCTATATATAAACAGCAAAATGTCTGTGTGCGTGTCCTTTATACAAATCCACAATTTTTCAGTTAGAGGGCTCGCACATTCTATGGTGATTCTGTTCCGAAATTCATCTTGCAAATGCAAAAATCGATAATGTGTTTGTTTAGGCCTTATCCCATGCATTGAATAGTGAACTTTACTCAGTCAGCTGTTTGATGTGAACTGTGTTCACCACGCGTGCACGCATGCGTAAATTGCATGAAAAATAAAAAATGAAGATATAAAATTGAATCGCTGTAAACATTGTAGAAATTCGGCTAAGAAGGGTGGTCGTGCACATCTTTACATTTCCCCAGTCCCCCGCAAAGCCATTAAAAAATCAATAGAAGTGACTTTTTTGTGAATTTTCTACCCAAAACCCAATCAAAATGCCCGAAACTTGATATGTCAATTGAATGCCAGCTAGCTGTATGTGATTGGTCAGAGATTTGGACAGTACTCGCATGTATGTGCGCACGCATGCAGCTGTATATGCATGCACTAGCACTATGACCCAGCATAGTGCTAGTTCTTTTTATTTAATTAATTAAGGTTTCAATGCCAATTGACTTCCACTATTTCCTATTTTATTACAGATGCTTCTAATTTATAAAAAAAAGTATTTTATAAGGAACTAGCAGAATTGCCTGGCGTTGCTCGGGGCTGAATTGCTTGAAAGTACTGTTAATGATTGCACTGAATTATGATGATTATTCAGGCAAAAATTGATATAAGTTAACGGCGAATGAATGTATTTGTAAGTGTATAGAAAGCCGTGTAAAGGGGTTCCTACCCCCTCGTAGAATGGTATAAGAATTGAATGCGAGGTTGCCTTGAAAAGAGCCATGTTATTGTTCTCATAATTGTAAGAATTTGATAGTCGTGGAAGGCGGTGTAAAACGTTCGCAGGTGAATAGGGTCTCTTTGTTTTCCACAAACAGCAGCGGATGTGCTGTTACAAAACTTCATGCTGTGTTAAAAGAGAATGGATGCCTTATGTAGGCAAGAGGGGAATGAAGCATGGGTAAGTAAATATGGGTAATTTATAAAATATAGAACAATAGCATCTACTCACCATATGTCAGACCGGCAAGACTGTAGTGGTACTGATTAGATGAATCACAACACAGTGGTGGAGATGTTTTCATTGATGGGCGTTATGATTAAATTTGTTGTTGTATAAAATGATCTGTTGCTTAGTTTCCAAAGTGTATGTTGCAATCGTGTTGTCGCTTATGTAAACTTTAACAGTGGGAGTGTAGATGTAGGGGGTAGATGTGTCATGTACGTTGGATATAGAAGATGAGGCTGGTGGTTTGATGATGAATGGATAGAAATAGAGGTGAGCGAAGGACAGGTATTGGTTAAGTGTGAATTAATGTCATGAAACGCCTAAAAATGTAAATGCCATCATAAAAGAGAGTCCGAAAATGATGAAACGTAGTAATCTTATAAAACCTCCTTGTACACAATGTTTTTTGTTTTTCGTTGTGGAACAAATGCGAAAGCATCACTGTTGCTGCTGACACGTGAGCAGCCAACATAAAGCTGACCATGAGAGAAATATGGCTCTCCCAAATGTATTCCCGCCACAGACAGTGTTTGACCCTGCGCTTTGTTAATTGACATTGCGAAACATGGCCTTACTGGGAACTGGGACCTCCGAAATATGAAAGGTAGGTCTGCTCCTGATGGGAAAAGATGCATCCTAGGTATGAGCACAACGTTGCCTCGACCGCACCCTGTGATAATGGTGGCCTCAATCAGATTGGGAGATAAGGACTTAACAATCAAACGTGTGCCATTGCATTGTTTTGGGGGAACCAAATTTCTAATGAACATTATAGGGGCGCCAACTTTAAGTTTGAGAATGTGTGGTGGTAGTCCGGGGGGCTCAAAGGAATTGAGTACCTCTATTGGATAATTGATGATGTCCTCTGGGTCAGGAGTTGTATCGATAGACTTATATACATAGACATCCCCAGGAATGAGTTTTAGCATTTCATCATTAATATGGTGAACAGTTTTATTCCTCGGGGCCAGAATAGCCCTTTGGCCAATCCAATCCATATTCTGATAATTAGCTTGTAGATCTGGGAACACTGCATCTCTGAGATCAGAAGGCGTTTTAACAATGGTACAAATGGAATCGATGGTAATATTACCATTTTCATCCCTTGGTATTTTGCCTTCGCCAAGTGCAAGGAGGGTGTGAGAAAATGCTGCTGATGTGATATCACGTCGCATATGAGCACGCATATTGGTGTGAAGTTTGAGAGTCTTCACCAGTGGCCACAATGTGGATGACTTAAGACACACACTTACTGCATCAGCTCTAGTCCCTTTGGGAATAACAGGAAGTGTTTGTCAGAAGTCCCCTGAAAGAAGAAGTGTTATGCCTCCCATGGGAGCTGAAGAGTGTTTGATGTCTCTGAGAGATCTATCTAGTGCCTCAAGAGCACCTCTGTGGGCCATCGTGCATTCATCCCAAACGATAAGCTTGCATCGTCTGAAGACTTCTGCCTGATCGGAGCTGTTATTGATGTTGGAAGTTGGTGTCTCAGTCTTCGCTAAGTTAAGCGGGAGCTTGAAAGTGGAGTGAGCTGTCCTGCCGCCTGGCAACAAAGTAGCCGCAATTCCAGATGATGCCACAGCTAGGGCAATGCCTTGTGTTCGCCTAATCTCAGCCAATATTAATTTGTTGACAAAAGTTTTCCCAGTGCCCCCATGAGTGTCCAGGAAAAAAATCCCCCCAGCTTTGGCCTGGACTGAATTAACAATGGAGTTGTAAGTGAACTTCTGTTCTCGAAAGATCTTTGGCTCATTGTTGGCTATGTACTCGGTAAGCTCATCAACATTAAAACATGTCTCACGCAGCAATTGTGAAGACAGAGTGTTTGTGCCTTTCCGGTTTGTTGAAGGTAGGCCATAGACCGGCAAGGCACTACTGCCCATATCAAGTACAGTATCTTCGATTTCAAGCAGCGCCCTGTTGTAAATGAGGTAAGTGTACCCGACCTCCATTGATGGATGTAGCGATTGAGCGTGACGCAGGAAATCTTCAGACATATAATCTTTGTAGGTAAGCCATAAAGAGGCGGGATTAGCCAAGTCACACCATAGTAGTAGAATAGCGAAAAGCGATCTGATTTTTTTAGGAGATTTTAACGAAACACCCTCCGCCATAGTGGCGCCCCATTGTGAATCATCCTCCAAAAGTCGACGCCAAAAACAGGCTTCGCGGAAAGTATCACATAATACACCATCAACAGTTCTGATGTCTTGAAAACTTTGTGGGCCTAAAACCTAATGGAGGAGAAGGTGCAGGTGAAAACACTCATGTTGGTTTGGAGGTACAGTGTAGACTCTTCCTAGACAACTGTTAAACTTGACACCAGGATGTCCTTCAACATCCTGACCCGACTTCCTACACACCCAATTGTTGTTTGATCACACATAGTAGGACGGGACCTGAGGGTATAAAAGTGTTTTAGCAAATGTGTCAAGTTGGCAAAGCCTAAAGAAACCGGTCAAAGTTGTTTGTTTTGGATTTGCCGCCAATTCAGCTGCAGTCTGTTCAGTAAAGTAAGTTCGCTGGCCATTTTCCAAATGAACCGCTAGTTGTATGATGGTGGGGTGCCTTTGGTAAAGTGGAAACCCGAATATCCACCAAAAAGCTTCACCACTGCTTATGTACCGACCTGCCAAGTACTATGACACCTTGTCCATGCTATTGTCCTTTTGAAGGCCAAACATGGCAGTGTCAGAACCCTTGTTAACATATTTACATATATACTTTATAGACTTAACTGAATGACAGAACTCCACATTTATGTGAGCGTTAAAAGTTTTCATCAGAAATGGACAGTACGACACTACCCACCTATTATCCACTTGATGACTCCGTAACATCATAGTGAATCCACCATTGTCAGGGTGCCTTCTTCTGTACAGTGGGTATCCGTTGCGGCTGGTCTGGGTCTCATCCACGAACCTCTTTGGGTACCATTTAGTCTTTGAGGCATGAGGAGAACTTTTGAAAACCAGGACCGCACGGACGTGTACCATGTGTGCCTTCACAATGTCGTACAGCTGCCGGTCAACAGTTGGGTCCGGAATTTCTGCTGCAATGAGATCATTAAGAACTGTTGGGTCTATTTTGTTGACCAACCAAAGCAAAATGTGCGCGTGTGGCAACCCTCTTTTCTGCCACTCAACAGTATACATGTGGCAGTTAACAGACCCAAAAACCTGCCCTTTTTTTATTAAATGAATGAGCTTAGCCAGTTTCTGCCTGAAAACCCTTGCAATAATATCATGGCGATGACAGTACTGCTATCCTGGGAGAAGTTCTCGCATTACCTCAACCCACTTTGGGTTACATGTAAAGGTAATGAATAAATCGGGTCGCCCATAATGCCGAACGTAAGTCATAGCATCTTGTGTTCGCTCGTGCATGTACCGTGGGCCCCCTGTATAGGTTGAGGGGAGAATGCACATTTTGCTGATATTGCGGGCGTCAGTGTCATTCCTGATGCCATCACGCAAATGGATGTAGGAGTCTGAGTGCGGCTGCTTCTGATTCAATTTGATGAAGCACAGTCTCTCGGACTCCATCTTTGCAGCCATGTCAACTGCAAACTGGTGAAACAGTTCCCGTGATCTGTGCAGGGGGTTGAAATCATTATGCCTTGTCATGAAGCGGTATGAGTAAAAAGCCATACATGAAACAGTTTTAGATGTCGCAGCAGTGGGCTCGTTTGGTTTGTGGTGAGGAATGCCGAAATGGTACCCGTCTTCTCCATATGGAAAAAGAAGGGGATACTGCAGGGCATCATATGACCGATGCGTCTCATTAATACGCTGAAGACCACTGTCGCGGCTTTGAAGAACTATGTCTCGCTGATTGTGCTGTTCACCATGGAGAACTATGGCCACTTCATTGCATGAAGGAGTGTTATATCGGCGTTCGTGCTCCCCAGAAGGCCTTTTGTTAGCATTGATGACAATGGTGAATGTTGGTGAAAGGGCTGTTTCCAAGGCGTATTTGAAACTGCGAATGTAGCTGTTGTGGTCATGAAGCATGTTTTGCAGACTGAGCAGCACGTCCCTGTCGAAATTGTCAGCGTCAGTGTTTGCAGGTTGTGGAATTACGCCGAAACGCACATCAAGTTGCCTATTGTAATTTGAAATGAAATAAATTTGAAGGAACAAAGGTTTGCAATTTTGTAGTGGCTGGAGTGACCCAATAAGGTGATACACCTGGCCCTGGACCTTGAAAGTAGGCATCCAACCAGTTTCTCTGACAACGTTAGCCCCGAAAGAAGTCATCTGAAATGCACAATTGTACTTCCTGATGAGTTGAAGGAATTTTGATGACCTTGAGGTGGAACCAGTAAGTAATTCCTTCAAAGGGTCTGGCAGCTCCCGAAGAGGGGGCAATCTGACCTTACCGTTTAAGCAGCACATTGCAGGTGGTTCCCCAGCCCACTTTTTAGCATTGCAGAATTGGCAATTGAAGCACATTTCCCCTATATTTATGTCAGCGTGCATCGAGTAATTGAAGTTGGGCTCATACTTGAAAGCCCGTAGATACCAGTAAGGGCTGTTTGGACTCGTCAGACCGTAGGTAGCCTTGCGGCGTCGACTGTTCCACTGGAATGTAGAACATTGCTGGTCTGAGTTGTGGGAAAGTGTCGAAAATGTTGAAGCAGCAGTAGCCGCAGCGTTTGTAGCCAGTCGAGTGGCCCTTTGTTGTGGGTTCTGTGAAGCCGTTTGTGCAGCAACAGCAGAAGCCTTTATGGCCATGCGCTTCGACCTTGTTTCCGGACCCTCTGAAGCCCTGGAAGCAGCATTGTATGAAGTCATTTTTGCTAGGTGTGCATTGCACTGTTGTAAATTTTCAGTAGCCGAAAATGTTGAAGCAGCAGTAGCTGCAGTGTTTGTAGCCAATCAAGTGGCCCTTTGTTGTTTCTCTGAAGCCCTTTGTGCAGCAACAGCAGCAGCCTTTAGGCCATGTGCTTCAACCTTGTTTCCAGACCTTCTGAAGCCCTGAAAGCAGCATCGTATGAAGCCATTTTTGCTAGGCGTGCGTTGCGCTGTTGTAAATTTTCAGCAGCTTGCGATTGCGCTGAACGTAAGGCGCTCTGTGAAAGTCTGAAAGCCTTTTTGTCGGAAGACTCGTTTGCGATAATTGCCTTTTGCACCGCTGCTGCTGCAGTATGGCGGCCGAGGCGACTTCTCTTTTTCGGTGGCATTTTATGTGAAAAAGAAAGGGTGAAAGTTACTTAAAGATAAAAATTGTAATGTGAATGAAATGTGGAAAAATGTTAACCGTGGAAGGAAAAGAAAGAAATATTTGCAGCTGAAAGAAATTTTTTATGCAAGTATAGCGACAGAGTGTGTAAAGTGTATTGAAAGTCGAGTTAAAAGCAAGAAAATAAAGTTAGATTTGTAAGAGTGGAAGTAGTTTACGTACATGTTCAAAATGTGAAGTGTTTTAGTTGTTTAATCAAATATTTGTGTAAAGTGTATAGAAACGTAAATTGAAAAAGAAAATGAATTGAAATTTTTAAGAAAGGAATTTGTTTACATACATGTGTCAAATGGCAAATGTTTGTGTGGTTGTCCGAAATGGAACCAGGGTAAATGTGTGGAACTGATGTATTATAATGAATAGTCCTTTTCGTTCAGGGTACATTTGTGGTGTGTCATGGTGTGTGTTAAGTACGGTATATATAATGTGTTGCAGCTATAAAAATAGACATACGTTTGTAGGTATAAAGGTGATCCTCTGTTGATTTTACTTTCGGCTGACTTAGCTGAGGTTGTAGGTGAAAGGGATAGAATGAATCAGTTTTTGACAGGATAAAGAAAAATGTTGTGGTGGTATGAGGTTGATAGTGTTATGTTGTCTGTAAAAGGTCCATATTTTTATCCTTCACTTCCTACACACACACACACACACACACACGCACACACACGCACATGCACACACACATGCGTGCACACACACAGACCTTCTTAGCTTACAATTTGTTTCTTTCAACAATTGACAACTGTAACAAACACACACGTGTGTGTGTGTGTGTGTGTTTGAGTGTTTTTTGTTCTGTTTCCTGTCTGGATTTTTTATTTTTTTTATTTTTTTGAGGAGTGGTTTAAGCATTAATAAGAGAAAGTAGCAGAATGTGTGATGTTGAATAAGAGTGGTAGAAAGAGGACTGATTTGTATTAAAAAGGAACATGGTAACAGGCAGAGAAAATCTGCCTTTTATCATAAGAGATACATATATTTGTGTGGTGTGTGTGTGTGTGTTTGAGTGTTTTTTGTTCTGTTTCCTGTCTGGATTTTTTATTTTTTTTATTTTTTTGAGGAGTGGTTTAAGCATTAATAAGAGAAAGTAGCAGAATGTGTGATGTTGAATAAGAGTGGTAGAAAGAGGACTGATTTGTATTAAAAAGGAACATGGTAACAGGCAGAGAAAATCTGCCTTTTATCATAAGAGATACATATATTTGTGTGTGTGTGTGTGTGTGTATCCATATATATATATAACAGAAAAGTCTAATTCTTCTATTGAATGTAACCGGGCAACGCCGGGTATAAATACATGAAAGTACATGAAGTTTGTTAAAAAAAAGGGGATCATGTATATACCTCCTGGCTGTTGAGATTATAACACCTCGTTGTAAACAATGTTCCTTGTTTTTCCTTGTGGAGCATATACAAAAAGGTTTCTTTTGGTTCCTACTCTTGAGCAGGCAACATACAGTTGCCTATGCGAGAAGCAGGGCTCTTCCAAGAGAAGACCAGCTACAGAGAGGGTTTGACCCTGAGATTTGTTAAATGTATATATATATATGTATGCCTGTATATATGTACAAAATCCACTGAGAAGGCTTTTGTTGGTCTGAAGGTACAGCAGAAGACACATGTCAAGTCACCACACAGTGGGACTGAACCCAGGACCATGTGTTTGGAACGTAGTTTGTTACCACACAGCCACACCTGCCCCTATGTATGTATGTGTGTGTGTGCGTATGTGTGTATGGGTAGATATATTATGCATGTATATATGTGTATATATATGTGTACATATTACATGTACATCTATATATATATACATCTACACATAAAATACAAAATACAAAGTTATATCTTGATATCGCTAGTGATAACAATACTCAAAATATATAACAGACTGGAATTGTAGGCCCGTCTCTTGCAATTTCAATCAATTGGATCTTGTCCTCCCTCTTGTATAGAAGTGTACGGCTGCAGTGAAATTCATTTTTGGACGGCTGCAGCGAAATTCATTTTTGGACTTTCTTCTATCAAAGGCATTTAAACAAAAATGCTTCCGTAAAGATGGTGAAAATATTGTCAATTTCCCCAAACGGACACAATTCAATTTTTAAACAATAACCAAAGCCCCTTCTCCGAAAGGGGGAGGGTTACGGTTTACAATTATTTAACAAATGCGACACAACAACGTTTCCCTGACGAGGAACCAACAAACGTGATTACAATAGTCAAACAGTAATAATAATAACAACAAACCTTTTTAATTTATGTGAAACCACTTATTCAAGTTCAAGTCATTGATGCAATTTTATACGAATTGCTAATACACACACACACACATAATAAAGGTGAAAAATTGAATATTAATTTGATTAATATGAATTGAAAACCAGTGGTGTAGCATATAAGACCATAGCGGATCTTCCTCTAGCAAAAAGGATGACCAGTATTAATGGCTCATCCCTGTTATATAAATACTTTCACTTTAATTGTTGCACACTTGCAAAGAGAAAGTAGGAGAAACTGTGGTGGTAATGGAAGGAGTGAAGCACTTGAAATGAAAGAGGCAAATCATAAAATATTGAGTTTTCTCGAATTTTTGCTTAATTGGGGGTCAAATTGAAAAAACTTTACATGCCACGTGATTACAATAGTAAAACAGTAATAATAATAACAACAAACCTTTTTAATTTATCCCCATTTATGTGAAACGACTTGTTCAAGTCATTGATGCAATTTTATACGAATTGCTAATACACACACATACACACACACACACACACACATAATAAGGGTGAAAAATTGAATATTAATTTGATTAATATGAATTGAAAACCAGTGGTGTAGCATATAAGACCATAGCGGATCTTCCTCTAGCAAAAAGGATGACCAGTATTAACGGCTCATCCCTGTTATATAAATACTTTCACTTTGATTGTTGCACACTTGCAAAGAGAAAGTAGGAGAATTGTGGTGGTAATGGAAGGGGTGAGGCACTTGAAATGAAAGAGGCAAATCGTAAAATATTGAGTTTTCTCGAATTTTTGCTTAATTGGGGGTGAAATTGAAAAAACTTTACATGCCATGACCCAATCAAATCTACTTGGAAAAATCATAGGTAAATTCCAATTGAAGAAATTCTGTATTGTAGAATTGTATTAAAAAGAAACATGGGAACAGGGAGAGAAAATCTGCCTTTTATCATAAGAGATAGGTGCACGCATTGCTGTGTGGTTGACCAGCTTGCTTCCCAACCACTTGGTCCCTGGTTCACTTCCATTGCATGGCACCTTGGGAAACTGTCTTCTACAAGTGTGTGTAGAGCTCTTTTTACTCATTGCATTTCATCAAGCCTAGTATGTGCACTCACCCTGCACCTCTTATGTTAATTCCTCCTCCTCCTCCTCTCTCTCTCTCACTTTCTCTCCCCCTCTCTGTACGATGTAAGGCATGATTGGAGAAATCAACTAACCAACCACCCAATCTCTCTCTATATAAAGCTGAAGTTGTCTTTGTATGGCAGGTTTGGTAGCCTTCAACTAACACTATCTCCTCCGAGACCCTGCAGCGCAAGTTGACCAAAATTGAGAGTATGATAGAAGGCTTGCTCTTCCTTCCATAGAAGAAAAATTTCAAATCGGACCATGTTAACGCCAAAAATTATTTACATAAAAAATAATGCTTTTTTTCTATGAAAATCCTTATTTTTACGATTTTTTTACTGCTGTGTCACCATTTTTCGGTGTATTTCAACCAGAAAAATGTTCACTTAAAGAGATTAACAAGCTACATAATGCAAAATTTTTCCTTTTCAAAAATTCCAATTCTAAAGGGTCGAAACAAACCCAAGCAACGTCGGGCGATACTGCTAGTATTTATATAATCGGCTGTTATGTTATTGATAACACCAAGAAGAAAGTGTTTCTTTTCCACTGACCAAAGTGAATGGAGCTTTGGCCAGGAGAAACAAATGTCATCAGATGTGCCCCGATGATCATCAGGTGCTTTGACGCTGAACCATAACATCCACCTCCTGTTGGTGGGTCAACAGAGGTGGCCGGGTCACTGCTCCTCATCTCCTCCTGGATTCCACCTCAACTCCTCTCTCTTGCTCCATAACCAGTAAGGGGCTCTTTCTGTTGCCTCTCCCATCCTGTGCACAGCCATCCTTCGCTCCTTATCTCTCATTTCAGTACCTGTAAGCATCTTCCATTCCAACTGTGCAGAGAATCCCCTACAGCCAGCCTCAACTGACGAAAGGCCATATCTGCCATCTCTTTTCCCTGCAATCCTGCAGAAAGCTCTCATATTTGGCACGCTTCCATTCATGGGCCTCATCATGTCCCTCTTCCCATGGGACTCTTAGTTCAATTATAATAATTTTCTTGGACTTTTCAGACCACAGGACCATATCTGGCCTCAGGGTTGTATGGACGACCTGGGGTGTTTGCAATCTCTCCCCTAGGTCCACATGCATGTCCCATGGTTGAGATGCATGCAGCTCCATAACCTGCATGAGGCTCTTTCTGCTACCTCTCCCATCCTGTGCTCAGCCACCTTTAGCTCTTTTTCTCTTATTCCAATTGCTGTAAGCCTTTTCCATACCAATTGGACAGGGAATCCCCTGTAGCCAGTGTAGGTTGGGAAACTTAAGATTATATCAATACAGGGGCAAACTGAGAGTATTAAGGGCCCTCAGGCAAAACTGTTCTCCAGACCCCTTAGCAGTCATATCAGTAGAGTTAACATGTTGAGTGCAGGCCCACAGAGCTCTGGCTCTAAGACAGTGCCCGATTGACTGATGGCTCAGACTGCTCCTGTATCAATATGATTTTATAGTGTAATACACATTTTAATTAATTTTTTGACAAATGATTAACCTGGTTGTATGGTAAGAAGCTTGCTTCTCAACCACATGGTTCTGAGTTCAGTTCCACTGCTTGGCACCTTGGATAAGTGTCTTCTACTATAACCTTGGGTCATCCAAAACCTTGTGAGTGGGTTTGGTAGGCAGAGACTGAAAGAAGCCTGTCTTGTATAAATGTTTTGTGTTGTGTGTGTGTGTAGGGGGGGGGTTGAGTCTTTGTTTGTCCTCCACTGCTTGACAACCGGTGTTGGTGTGTTTATGTTCCCATAACTTAGCAGTTGGGCAAAAAGAGGCCGATAGAATAAGTACCAGGCTTGGCAAAAAAGGAAGTACTGGAGTCAATTCATTTGACTAAATATTTTTCAAGGCAGTGCCCCAGCATGGCCACAGTCTAATGACTGAAAGAAGCAAACGATAAAAGATTTAAGTATCTATTTTGGAAACCTTTTTTGATTTGATTTCATTCTTTTGCCATAATTTTGCAGATGTATACGACCACTTTTGAGGTTTCCATAGAATCCCCTATGAGCATCAAACCCGAATCACTTATATTTGAAATATCCGGTGAAGGTGTCCTGCCCAGAGTTGTTGTCAGCCAACCGAGCAACCGGAACCAGAATGGACAACCTGTGGTCCTGTTCAAACAGAACTTTGTTGGAAATTCTGAAACATTAAAAATTGTGATTACAAATGAGGCTTCTCTTCCCTGCAAGGTTTGTACCATAAGATTTTCATTTCATTCAGAAAGAGCCATTGAGGATAGACATAATTTTTTTTCACTAATAGGCACAGGGGTACTGCATTCGGTATCGATGCCAACGTAGCTTTGTGGTTCAGAAGCTTGCTTTCCAACCATTCAGTCCCACTGTGCAGTACCTTAGACAACTGTCTTCTACTAGAGCTCTGGACTGACAAAAACATTGCTAGTCAACTTGGTAGGCAGAAACGAAAAGAAACCCATCATGTGTGTGTGTGTATATATCCTTGTCTAGACATCACATGATGATTGTAAACTAGCATTGCCATCATGTAAGGGATGTTGTTCATTTCCAGTCTTTGATGAGAAATATTCCTGGTCATGGGGGAAATATCCCTTACTTGGGGTTGGCAACAGGATGAGCATCCAACTGTAGGAAATTTGCTTCAATAACCTCTGTCCATCCCATGCAAGCATGAAAAACTGTAGGTTGATTATATAAATATATACCTGTGTGTGTGTGTATATACATATAGTTAACTAAAAAAAATGGAGAAAAAGACAAGACAAAAAAACAACAACGCAAGGACATTGTACCTGCAAAGTATTAATAAGACGCTCAGGGAAGAAAGAAAGGGTGTTTTACATTTCGAGCAAAGCTCTTCTTCAGAAACAGGAGTCAGAGGAAAGTCTGAAAGAAAAGGAAGATGGATTAAAAAAATTGCCAACAATCCAAATTTAGTTACATATATATACATACATATATATATATATATATACACTTCATACAAGCTGATATGGTCTTTTATTGTTGGTATGTTGAAAATAAAGCTGTATCAGACATATGCCTGATATTTTAAATGTCAGAGACAAGTGAAGTGTTTGCTGTATTCTGCTTGAAAGGTGGTTCCTTGTTCCCATTGGATTTTCTTGGCCACATGATAGAAATTGAAATTAACTGCTATGGAAATCACTGGAAGATGCAAAAAAGGCAACTCCTCTTAGCTTAACATTCATTAATAACAGAGGAAATTTTTTTGATCCTTTCTGATTTCACATTGGTGATATTTTCCAGGCAGGTTGTTTGGGACTGATCCAGTTCAAAGTCTCATCTATGACAGTAGAAAATCATTTCAAATTTCTTGTTGAAGGACACTTTGGGTTGCATCAAGATGTATTGTTTTTCAGAGAGGTAAGCTGGAAGTTATGCAGCCCACTTGATTATGCAGGGAACCTTGTTAAGAGTTTAACTGATTATAGTACATCAGTGATGTATCTGACTTAATATCCCACCTAGGAAAGGCAGCAATCCCTTCCGCATGGAAGAGTGGCTTGATTTCAGCATTGCATGTGTGTTTTCAGTTGTACCATGCAATTGTGAAAGTAATATTATCTAGACAAGAGTAGCTCACTTTAACATTTTGTGATTAAAAAGTTTGTGACATTTATGTGTAGTTGGTAAATGGTACCTCACAAGAGATAGAAAGTTCATAATATTAGCAGTATCTAAAGTCATGAAGTGTATTTCTCTCCCTCTCTCTATCTCTCTCTCTCCCTCCCCTTATTTGGCTTTTCAAAGTTACATTGCTATTTCTTAATGCTAATTTTCTTGCCGTTTTGAAAATGATATTTGTTTGTTTTGTATCAGTTTCTTTTTGAATATTGTAATGTTTTACAATATTAAGTTGTGTCTGGGAAGAGTAATTTTCTTTTTGTGCCTTATAATTTAACACACACACACTGGTAAAATTTCCTCTTATTTTTATTTTCCTAAAACTTTCATTGCATCTTGCAACATTTTCAAGACTTTTGAAAAGGTTGCAAGATGCTATGAAAATTTTAAGAAAATAAAAATAAGAAATAAGTGGAAATTTAACTGGTGAGTGTGTTAAATTATAAGGCACAAAAAGAAGATGACTCTCCCGAGACACAACAGAATATGCTTCAACACACAAATTCATATGAAGAATATTGCAAACCAAATCCCAAAACGAAATTACAATATTAATTTTTCCTATAATTTTTAAGAAAACAAAATATTTTTCAAAAAAAGCTATTTTGCATCATCTTTTACTCTTGTTTACAACAACACCCACGATATGGCTGATGCCAGCAATGGTGCTCATGGCAGCAACAATTTTGATAATGCTTTTAACTTTGTAACACTTTTGTTGATTTCTTTTGCACATTATTCTTAAAGCAAGGAATCTACAAAGTACATTGTTATTTACATTATGAAAATAAGGACTCTTTTAGCTTCCATTTTGTACCCCTGCAACCAGTTTGTACCCTTGCACCCAAGTCTCACCCTTCCATCACTCTTCTCTCTACAGCATTATTCACTTAGCTGCTGTAACTATATAAGAGCAGAACTGCACATATTTCATTCCCTTGTTGTGTAACCAGACATCACTCTCCCTGGAACCACTTACTTTTGTCACCTGCATTCTTAATGTTATCCTTTACCACCCTTTTTTCTTACTGAAACGTCTTTCATCCACTTTCACCGCTCTCATATCTGCCAGTGATAGACCCCCCCTATCATTTCCACCTCTATGTACTTCTGACTCTATCCTTGGCATTGTGTGTCTCTCACATCATTTCTACTGTCACCTGTAACCTCCCTGACTCGTTCAAAAGAAATCTTAGTCATGAGCTAACCAACGTTGCCTTACTAGCACCTGTGCCGGTGGCATGTGTAAAAAGATTCGAGTGAGGTCATCGCCAGTACCGCCTGACTGGCCCCCGTACCGGTGGCACATAAAAAGCACCCACTACACTCTTGGAGTGGTTGGTGTTAGGAAGGGCATCCAGCTGTAGAAACTCTGCCAGATCAGATTGAGCCTGACGCAGCTATCTAGTTCGCCAGTCCTCAGTCAAAATCGTCCAACCCATGCTAGCATGGAAAGCGGACGTTAAATGATGATGATGATGAGCACTAGTGCCAAGAAAATTAAAAAAGCACCCAGTACACATTGTAAAGTGGTTGGCATTATGATGGGCAACCAGCCTTAGAAACCAGCCAAAGTAAATATTGGAACATGATGCAGTTGTTGGATGCATCAGATCTTGTCAAACCATCCTATTCATACCAACATGGAACATGGATGTTAAATGATGAGGACAATGTTTTGCTTGTTATTAATCAAATTATTGATTAATGAGTAACAAATAATTAATTACAATCAAATTCATTCTAAATCTATAACATATCGATATTTTCAAAATTCTTCATTTCCTCTGCTGTTTGTAATTAATTTATGCAAATAACCACTGTAATGACAATCTCTTGTTAGGTTGATCTTGATTTGATTGACTCAGAAGATGTCTTCTCACTGAAACCAGTCGTTAACCAACTTAAGGTTGATGAATTCACCCAACAATCTGAACAATGTAAGTTTTTCTTAAGTTTCTTTATTGTACTGAGTCAAACATTTTGCAATATTTTGGTAACTTATTCGCTTTATTTAGGTGGCGAGCTGGCAGAAACGTTAGCATGATGGGCAAAATGCATAGCCATATTTCGTCTGCCACTACATTCCGAGTTCAAATTCCGCTGAGGTCAACTTTGCCTTTTATCCTTTCGGGGTCGATAAATTAAGTACCAGTTATGCACTGGGGTCAATGTAATTGACTTAATTCCTTTGTCTGTCCTTGTTTGTCCTCTCTGTGTTTAGCTCCTTGTGGGTAGTAAAGAAATATATTCGCTTTATTTCCCAAGTTACAAAAAGAAAAACAAACACAGCCTAACATTCAAAGTAGAGGCCATTGTGTTGCACCATCTGAAACTACCTTTCTGTCAGTTCTTTGATTCCACATTGACACCAGTTCTTGTCCTTTGTGGTGAAGAAATTCTTCACAGTAGCTTCCACTTCCTTTTGGTTGAGGAAGCATCACAAGCACTGGAAGTGAGCCATAGATTTGGAGCAATAATCCAAAGCAGATATTTTTCTGCAATCTTAACCCTTTCGTTACTGTATTTCTGTTGAGATGTTCTGTGTTTCTTTCAATTACTTTAAATATAACAAAGAATTTAGTAAAATAACTTAGTTATCATTCAGCTAGTGTTAGGAACATAAATTGTGACTAAGGTTTGGTGGAAGATTTTAATTGAGAACTTATGAAAACAAGACATTCGTACTACAAAGCCAGAGGCAGTTTCAGGCAGGTTGGTATCGAAAAGGTTAAGAATTGTTTCTCTATTATATATTTTAACCCTTTCGTTACTGTATTATTTTGAGATGCTCTGTGTTTCTTTCAATTAATTTTAAATATAACAAAGAAGTTAGTTGAATAACTTAGTTATCATTAAACTAGTGTTAGGAACATAAATGGTGACTAATTCAGAACTTTTGAAAACAAGACATTTGTACTACAGAGCCAGAGCTGGTTTCAGCCGGTCTGGTAATAAAGGGTTAATGTGCATAAGCAGTGATTAATTAAGCAAGGACTAGCTTCCAGAACTTCCATTCTTTTCAGCTATCTAATAATTTCCTGATTATTCTGGCCGTGCCAAGGAGGCAAACATTTTGTAACAGTATTCAAAACCTTTTGTAACAGTATTCAACTCTCACCTTACTGACAATGTCCCTGTACATGGCTTGCACAGCTGTCACTAATCATTCATCTATCCCTAGTTTCCACATTGACCACCTGATAAAGAATCGGGGGACCCTGTCAAAAGCTTTCTCCATGTCAACAAAAGCCAGGTACAGAGGTTTATCTTTGACTTGGTATTTCTCCTGCAGCAATCTTTCCAGAAATATAGCATCAATGATGCTTTTCCCTGGCACGAACCCAAACTGCATCTCATCTAAAGTGACTTTCTCCCTAATTAGTTGGGCTATGACCCTCTCCATGACCTTCGTTACCTGATCCAACAACTTGATACCTCTGTAATTATTTGTATCTAAAGTGTCACCTTTACCTTTGTAGCAGTTGACTATGGTGCTGCTACACCAGTCATTAGGTATGACTCCTTCGTGTATCACCTGATTAACTATACGGGTGACTAAGCTATAGCCGACACTGCCACGTATTTTGAGTACCTCTGCAGTGATTCCTGATGGGCTGAGGGCTTTCCCTGTCTTCATACTCTTAATTGCTTTTTCTACCAAGGTACTGTCAACTCGGGTAGCTGATTCTTTTGTTAGGTCGACATTCAGCAGACTCTCTTTCTCCCATTCATTTTCTTTATTGAGCAACCTTTCATATATAATAACATCGAAAAATACCTTAGGAATGAGAACCCAGATTCAAAATTTTCCCAAGACACTTGATGAAGGCTGGAAAGTATATCAGCCGAACGTCGTGTTAACAACAAACAAGATGAGGATAAATATCCATCAAATGTAAATAATGTACATAATTCCTCATCTCTTAAATATAGAACTGTATTATCTAGTTCTAGTGTTATGAAAAACAAAAGGCACCCAGTACACTCAGTTGTTGTTTAGTGCTGTGAGAACCCTTTAGATTTGTATATGAACCTCCCTAGTGCTGGTGTCATGATAAAATGAATCCAGTACATTCTGTAAAATGGTTGGTATTAGAAAGGGCATTTCACCATAGAAACCAAGCCAAAAATAAAAGTTATGAACCAGATGTGGTCCCTTAACCTGGGTAGGAGAAGAGGAACAACCCTGCCAATAAGGAAAGTAGACATATTATTATAATAACAGCATGGAAAAGTAAACATGAAAAATCATAAAAATGTTAAAAAATCATAAAAATGTTGATGATTTAACAGTTAAAAGTTGTTTAATATTTATTTTTGTTTCATTTTAAACCAATTTCACTGAATTCTCTGGAAAAGATTGTTTTACGTTTTATATATTTTAGCTGTTAAAAAACAGCTGCATACTGCATCAGTCAGCCTTGATTGTAACGAGAAAGCTGAATTTGATGTGACTTTTCAACCCAAAGAAGCTGTCAAAAGTCACGGCCATGTGCAGCTGGTGGTTCATGACAATCCATATGAGACTACCACGATATATTTGATTGGCGAAGGTTACTTTGAAGAAATTACATTTGATGACATTTATCTGGATCCAATGCTGGAATTGAAATACCATAATGAAGTACTTGGAAGGAACCAAAGTATGTAATCATTTTGCACATTCATCTTTAATTATATAAATACTAGCAGTATCGCCCAGCATTGCTCGGGTTTGTTTCGACACTTTAGAATTGGAATTTTTGAAAAGGAAAAATTTTGCTTTATGTAGCTCTTTAAGTGAACATTTTTTCTGGTTGAAATACACCGAAAAATGGCGACACAGCAGCCAAAAAATTGTAAAAAATAGGGATTTTCATAGAATAAAAGCACCTTTTTGATGTAAATAATTTTTGGTCTTAACATGGTCCGATTTGAATTTTTTCTTCTACAGAAAGAAGAGTAAGCTTTCTTCTATCATGCTCTCAATTTTGGTCAACTTGCGCTGCAGGGTCTCAGAGGAGATAGTGTTAGTTGAAGGCTATCAAACCTGCCATACACAGACAAATTCAGCTTTATGTATATAGAGATTAATCGCTTAGTTGAGAGTCGTTAGGATCGAGTTGACTGTTGTTAGGTGCAAGTGTGGCTGTTTGGTAAATGTTATGCAAATTGTGTTGTGATTTGAGTGACTTCCCATGATATAAAGGGCATGCGCATTTGATGCTGAGAGAGAGAGAGAGTGGCCATTTTGAATAGCATACGTTGAATTGAGAATATCATGGCTAACACTATGTGATACCTTACTGCTTCGGACTGGGACTGGAAATTAGTTTCTTTGAACCAGGAATTACTGGTCATACATAACAGTAAAGAAGCTTGCTTTCCAACCGTGTTGTCTTGGGTTCAGTCCCACTGCATGGCATCCTGGGCAGGCATCTTCTACTATAGCCATGGGCCTATCAATGCCTTGTGCATAGACTTGGTAGACAGAAACTGAAAGAAGCCTCTTGTATCATCATCATTATTTAATGTCTGTTTGCCAGGAGCTGGCAAGCCAGAGGGCAGCACCAGGCTCCACTGTCTGCTTTGACCTGGTTTCTACGTCTGGATGTCCTTGCTAAAGCCAGTCATGTTACAGAGTGTACTGGGTGCATGTTTTCTTATGGTACCAGTGAGATTGTCAAGTGCCTTTAAGGACAAGACCTCCTCAACTGAGGGAGGTGGCTTTGTGCTAGGTTATGAGAGGTTAGAGTATGAACAGAGGGACAAAAGTAGGGATCTTTCAACAGAGAAGATACATGTCTATCTCAGTCAGGGAGAGAGAGAAAGAAAGGAGAAAGAAAGAGAGAAGATGGTGAAGATGTGTCAGAATGTTCCCTCGTGTGTACAGAGAAGGGTATATAAATGAAGTGGTACAAACGATTGGATAGGGTGAGTGGGTGAGCATGAGTGCAAAAGGAAAGCCGGAGATGAATTCTCCAGATTTAGCAGTCCTTCGTGGTAACACTTCCATGCCTCTTTCTTTTCAGAATCACTGAGTGCATGATCCATATCTACACACTTCTCTCTTACATCATCATGGTTTCCTCTGGCACACTGTCATGCAACCCAGAACCCCTCATGCCCCCTGATCCTCATGCTGCAGAACATTGGCAAACCTCTTCCTTTCTGCTTCTCTCCTTACTACATATATATATATATGTTGCCAAGATTTAAATTTCATTATTCTCTCACACACTCTACTACCTTATCTATTCGTTTCTCTGCCAAAAGTATGCCTACATCTCTCACACCATCACTACTGCCCATCCAGAAGAATTTATATCTCTGTTTCTCACCTGTGAGAAATCTAGCTGAGACTCCTTTCCATCTTATCTCTTGCACACAACACACATCTACATTACTCCATTGCAGCATTTCATCGATCTCATCAGATTGATCTTTCATTGTACCTACATTGACTGTAGCTGTTGTGGGTTGGTTGGGAAGAGCAAGTGGGTAGCAACTGAAAAGGTTTGTGCTAACAGGGGCCTCTTGCACATGTCCAATCATTATCATCATCAATGTCTGTTTTTCTTGGGGGCATGGATTGGATCCAATTAATTAGATGTAAAAGTTTTACTGCTCAATGACTTGCCATATCCTCCAAGACTAGGGGGAAAAATCCATAGGACCAATAGGAAATTAAAAAAAAGAGATGTGTGTGTGTGTATATATATATATATATATATATATATATATATATATATATAGCTGAAGGTGTGTAAAACTGTACATCGATAAATATATTGATCACTCACCATCATAGTCTCATTTTCACAATTTATTTTTGTATTTTATTATTTTACAATATTACAAGTACTTTCATACTTTATAACAATCTTCATATAGTAACAGCATTAATAAACAGCTAATGTGCTTCATATTTGACAACTTTCTGATAGGCTCCTGTATGCTGTATCTTATAAACACTATTTCAACCAATCAGTGTGTGACTTCAGTATCATGGTTTGCTCAACATGGTAACACAGTTGATACAACCATGAACCAAATCTTTTATCTGTTTCCAGTATTCTTTTCATTTTGTCTGGCCTTTACTTGATTTCCTCTTATTTTCCTTCCCCCATCCACATCTTCCTTTTTCCTTTTTCTCTCACCGTCTCTTCTTCCCTATCTTTTCATCTCTTGCTTCTGCTGTGCCTTTTTCCCTTTTCTTCACTTGCCTTTCTCCCCTTACCCACTCAACATACTGATATATTGTCCTTTCATCCATTTATTTTTTTATTAATGTACTTATTTATTTGACCCCTTCTTCCTTGCTCCTATAATCTAGTTCTTCCTTTTTATCTGTTCCTCTTTTCCTTACATACTTACTCCCTTTCTTTCTAATGTCTTTCCCTCTCTATAAACACTATTTTTTTCCTTCTAATTACTTCCCTTCTTTTCTTCTTGTTGGAGGGTTCTGTTGACACGGCCTGGTCAAAAGCTGTATAGTGGTTGGCGTTAGGAAGGGCTGTAGAAACTCTGCCAGATCAGATTGGAGCCTGGTGCAGCCATCTGGTTCGCCAGTCAAATCGTCCAACCCATGCTAGCATGGAAAGCGGACATTAAACGATGATGATGATGATTTACATTTTGATTTTGAAATATTTTAACTGAGGAAGATATTGCATAAGAGAAAATTTTTTCTTACATAATTACTTGAAACATGTGTATTAAATGCATTGACAATATCAACATTTGGCGTGTCTTTATTACATATTATATGACTCCATGCCATTACAATGTAGCCTGTTCTTGCTTTGTTTATATGGTTAATGTAACAAAGATTTAGGAGTAGAATGTTTTGCAGGACCCAAGTCCAAAAATTACAGTGAAATAGACATTACATGGATTGCTAGAAATAGGACCCAATATGCCACCAACTCATCCCCTCCCCATTCTGTTTGTGGAAAATAAGTGCACAGTTATATGCAGAATGTTCAAGTTAATTTAACTGACACAAAAAACCTGAAATATTATCAATTTTATTTAGTGTTTTCAGCGGTCAACATACAAACAAACAAACTTTGCTCTTTATAAGGATATATATATGAATCAAAGCAGTTTGATTCAAATTTGTTGTTACTCTTGAGTTTCAAGTACGATGCTTGTCGTTAGTCATTTTGAATTTGAGACTCAAGAGTACCTATGAACTTGAATCAAACTGTTTTGATCCATTTCATTTCATTTCATTTCATTTGGGTTTGAGTCCATGCTCAGGCCAAGTCGAAGACTCCACCCTCAGAGTCTGGTGTGGTTGCCAGGTTGTATTCTCTGCTTAATTTTGACATGTGTAGGAGCGAGTTTGAGTCAGTTTGTGTTCGTTGTGTATATCCTGGGAGATGGGGTTCATCTCTAATGGTGCTTAAGTATCTATCCAGTTGCAATTTGAATGATTCCACACTGCATCCTGATAGATTTCTGACATGTACCGCAATGGAGTTGAACAGTTGTGCTCCTCGAACCAACAGACTTGATTCTCGCAGGGTTTTTGCTGTCTGGCCAGCCTTTTTGTTGATTGGTGGCAGCTGGCAGCGTCTTCCGTGGCGCAGTGAGTGGTAGGTTTTGATACCAAAGTTTGGCACCTTCTGCTCTATCATTTTCCAAATGTATATAATTCGGTATCGCTCAAATCTTCTTTCTATTGAGTACATCCTCAAGGTTTTGCGTCTTTGCCAATAGTCCAGGTCCCTCGTTTCTGAGAAGTATGAGGTAAAATTTCTTTGGAGCGATTCTATCTTAGATAGTTGGCCCTTTGTTGATGGTGACCACAACTGAGAACAGTAGTCAATCCTCGGAAGTATCATACTGTTCCAGAGGGTTTTCATTGTTGAGGTATCTCTTGATTTGAAGGTGCGCAAGATCCACCCGCTGTACTTTCTTGCAGTAAGACAGACTGAGTCAAGGTGTTCTCTGAATTTTAGGTTGGTTCCCATGTGGATGCCTAAATCTTTCACATACTTTCCATTATTTGTTGTCCTGATGGGTTTCTGTAGTTTGTTGTATTTTTCAGATCTTGATCTGTTCCGTAGCGAATTAGTTCAAACTTCTTATCATTGAACAACATGTTGTTTGTTTCCTGCCATTTATATATGGTGGTCGGGTCCTTTTGTAAGGCCTCTGTATCCACCTCGTCTTTGATTTGTCTCATGACCCTGGTGTCATCAGCAAAGGATGAGACGTTGCTGGTTGTATCTTCATCTATGTCAGAGATGAGGATGAGAAACAGGATTGGGCCGAGTACTGTACCCTGAGGAACACTGCTGGTCACAGGTGATGGTGTTGAATGGGTTCCATTCACAGTGACTGTTTGAGTTCTATTTGTAAGGAACTCATGTATCCATGTACCAACTTTTCCTCCTACTCCTAGCTTTCGAAGTTTGTGACCCAGGATGCCATGATCTACCTTGTCAAATGCCTTGGCAAAGTCGAGGTAGATAACATCTGTGTTGTATCCATTCTCTAGATTTTCTAGGATTTGGTCATGGTGTGCCAGTAGTTGGGAAAGGCATGATCTACCTAACCTGAATCCATGCTGGTTGCAATTCATCAGATTGTTGGATTCCAGGAACTCAACCAGTTTTCCACGAACTATTCTTTCGAAGACCTTGATAATGTGCGATGTCAGTGAGATTGGTCGGTAGTTCTTTGGTTTTGATTTGCTGTCCCCTTTATGTATTGGAGTTATGTGTGCTTCTTTATATGTATTTGATATTTTGCCATTCTCCATAGATTCCCTCCATATCATGTAAAGGGGTTTCGACAATTGTACCTTGCAGTTTTTAAGTATCATGGCATTGAAACCGTCAGGCCCCGCAGCCGAGTGCATGGAGAGCTTGTCTATGGCTCTTGCTATGTCTTCTGGGTTGAAATCAATGTCGGATAGGGTAGGTTTAGTATGGTCGATATCCTTGAAGAATTTTCCTGGGTCATGGATCTTCATGGTTTTAGATGGCTCACTGAAGACACTTTCATACTGTTGACCCAACATTTCTGCCATTTCAATAGGGTTATTCACTACATCCCCATTTTGTCTCTGGAGAGGTCCTATTGTTGACTTGGTGTTCGAGTATTTCTTTGCAAAACTGTAGAAACATTTTGGATTTTTCTTGATGTTTTCTATGGCTCTCTTTTCTGCATTGTTACGTTCTTCATCATAGTGTTGTTTTAGATTGTCTTCTAATCTGTATATTTGGTCAAGGACTTTCTGTAATTCATGTTTTGATGTCAGCTTAGATGTTTTGTTTCTTAGTCTTGACCTTTTGCGCATCAGGATCTTTCGCTCCCGTGGTACAGGTTTTTTTGTGGACTTGGTTTTCTTTAGAGGAACATTTTTTTCACATATTTCTTCGATCTTGTTTAAGAATTTCTTGTGTTTATCTGGCCCAGTAAGGTAGAGATCCCAGTCAATGATTTGTAACTGGTTGTTAATAGTTTCCCAATTTGCCTGGTGATAATCATACCTGCATAGCTTTGGCATGTCCTTTTGTTTAAGAGTTGTGGCATTGGGCTCATTACCAATGTGTAAATGCATTTCAATAATATTGTGGTCTGAAAGGATTGTTGGGGTTGAGTGAAGGTCAAATAGCGTGTCCTCGTTGTTGGTGAAAACCAAGTCGATCGTATTATTATTTCTTGTTGCTTCTGTCATCATTTGTTTGAGGTATAATTTCTCTGTGACTTCCAACAGTTTGGCTGCCTGTATTTGTTCAGCTTTTGTCCCCAGTTTTAGTATGTGTCCATGTGGCCAGATGATGTTAGGGAAGTTGAAGTCACCAAGGAGGATAATGTCTGGCATTGGACTTGCCATGTTTCCCAGAATTTGTTGGAGCTTCGTCCGTGGCTCAGTGAAGGATAATGTTGGGCTGTTTGGCGGTCTGTACATTATTGTCACAACTGTATTAAGTTGGATGATTTTTATGCACAGCAGGTTGCAGTAGGCATTTGATTCATTGACAAGTTCTATGCATGCATAGGTATCATGGATATACATGATAACACCCCCATGGGATCTGCCTTGTCTATCACATCTGAAGATGTTGAATCTATTGATTGTGATTTCGCTGTTGCGGATGTTTTCGTTGAGATGACTTTCAGTAATTCCAATTATTTTGGAGTTGTTTTCTCTTGCTAATTCTTCCAAGAAAGGGACTTTACACTGTTTTGTTTTCGGATAAAGACCCTGGATATTTGCTGTTATTATGCTTGTTGTACCGGATACATCTGCCCTATTGTTGGCAAGACTGTTGTAGTTGCTGGGACTGTGCTGACTGGATATTCGGTCTGCTAGGCTGTCTGTATTTGTTGTATGTGCCCTGTAAGTCCAGGTGTCAGCCTTTGTATCAATGTTGCCTGGTTTTGCTGAGTCGTCTGTATGGAGTACAGCTGTTGTTGTAGTTGGTAGATTATGCCTAAAAAACTGCTTTCATTCATTACTATATCGAATTTCTGCGAGTTTGGGTTTGTTACAGCTGATGTATGCAATTGAGTAGCATGATTTTCATTCACTGTTGAGCCATGACCTGGGTTCCGCATTTTTGGGAAATGGTTTTCATACCCTGCTGAGCCATGACCTGGTTTCCGCATTTTTAACTCCCAATAAATCGGTTGAGTGCCCTTCTTTCATTTGTCCACTCACTCATATTTATATACATATATGATGGCTGCTCCCTCATCATCGAGTATGATTAACTGCTATTGGTGCTCTGATCAAATGTGTCTTTTATTTGCTTTTTAAGGCTACAGCCAGCCATTCAGTTGAGACTCGCAGCACCATCAACAATCATGAACAATGTTGTTATCGTGCAATGCCTGTACAAGAAGATTTTTTTAAAGTGAGGAAAGGCTGTGTACTGAGTCAATCCCACTCACTAAGCAACAGCAGCCATAATCCGAAAAGAAGAATAAGTCAACATCATCGGTAACCACTGAGCCGCAGGTTTTATGTCGGAGTTATCCCAGTTACCTGAGTTACATTCTCCTAGAAGGATGCCCTAACAAAGGCTAGGAGTCCTTCACTCCCAATGGTTTAACCGTGCGATTGGGTATTCAGTCCGATTATTTCTATGTCCCCGCATATGATACAACCTTAAGCCTTAAGAAAAAAAAATTACACATTTATTGAATGGCCGTTGACTCACAAGAGTTCCTCCGCCCTTTGACGGGTTTTGTTTTTCATCACGCAGGGTGTCCAATAAACACCCTCCTCACCAAGCAAGCTTGGTGGGTTTGCCAGTTTAGTCACCAACGTTCCGACCATGCAACAGGTTGTACTGGGTTACATGTTATCAGTAGCACTCGAAAGTGACCTGAAATAAATATATATATATATATATATACATACATACATACATATATATATATATATATATATATATGTATATTTGTGTTGTCTTCCTTCTCGTTACAGTCAGTAAAGCTAATACGATGTTGTTTGGGGATTGCCACATTGGAAAAGCCAAGACACAGAGTTTAACCATCACAAACCGATGCCTACAAGAAACCATTTGTTTCCAATGGCTGACCAAAGAACCATTAATGTTTTCACCCCAGATGGGACACCTACGTCCCGGTCAGACTAAAAATATCGTTCTAACATTCAAGTCCTACAAACCCATCGTCCTTCAAGAAGAGGTTATACCGTGTGCAGTGAAGAAAATCACTTTTGAGAAACCACTCTCTCAGGTAAAAATATCACCATTGTCTTTCATCATCATCATCATCATGATCTTCATTAGCATCATCAATCATCTCTCGTCTTCATCACCATTATCATCATTGTCATCATCATCACCATCATTCCATAGTAATCTAAACACTATTTGAGTGAAGGTACATGGCTGATTGGTTAGGATATTCGGCTCGCAATCATAAGATTGTGTGTTCAATTCCTGGCGACACATGTGTCCTTGAGCAAGACACTTCATTTCACTTTTTTCCAGTCCACTTAGTTGGCATAAATGAGCAGTACTTGTAATTCAAAGGGCCAACCTTGTTGAATTCTGTGCTGCTGAATCTACCCGAGGATTACATTAAGGCTAGGTGTGTCTGTGGAATATTCAGCCACTTGCATGAGCTGGCTGGTCTGTTAATTGGACCGATTGGAAACCTTGTCTTCATAACTGATGGAGTGCCAATTTTACTTGAGTGAAATCAATGAAAAAGTTGGTTAATGTTCAGTGTACATGCTAGAAATAACAACAAATTCTCCCTCAAATCACAGCATTTTTTATCTTAAGAAAAGTAAAACATATTGGACAATGTGTGTGAGTAAAAGAAAGATGGTTTAGACCAGGGCTGGGAAATCCCCGCCCACTGGCACAATTGTGCCTATGAGCCCATTCAATTGCGCCTGCAGGCTGGTATACTCGTATGTACAAAATATAATAAGTTTATCAATTAGAAAATTTATACACTATTTATATGCCGATTTACTATGTAGGTTACATTTCCACTACAATTTAAAATGGTTCGACTCAAACTGAAAATCGTCTGGTAATTGCCATTTGAATTGAAATTTTGCTTTCACTATAAAACACATATTACTAGGTTTGTACCACCCCCTTGAGACCCAACTACACTCTAGCTGAAAGAAATAGAATACCTCATAAGTAATATAAACATCCTAAATTCAGTGGCGGCATTAATGAAGATCGTCATCATCATCATCGTTTAACGTCCGTTTTCCATGCTAGCATGGGTTGGACGGTTCGACCAGGATCTGGGAAGCCAGGAGGCTGCACCAGGCTCCAGTCTGATCTGGCAATGTTTCTACAGCTGGATGCCCTTCCTAACGCCAACCACTCCGTGAGTGTAGTGGGTGCTTTTTATGTGCCAGGCGAGGCTGGCAACGGCTACGATTGGTTAGTGCTTTTTATGTGCCACCGGCACGGAAGCCAGTCAAGGCAGTGCTGGCATCGGCCATGTTCGGATGGTGCTTTTTATGTGCCACCAGCACAGGGATCACAGCTACAATTTCCATTGATTTTTGATGTTGATGTACTTGACTCAAATGGTCTCCTCAAGCACAGATATTATGCGTTAATTTAATTTGTTAAACTTATCTTTATTAATGTATATTGAATTATACATAGATATATACAGGATTTACACAGATATAAGAGTTTGGACTTGTGGCCCACCTGAGGACTTTTTTCTTTGGAAATTTTTGCCCGCCGCACTAAAAGGTTTCCCCACCCCTGGTTTAGATGAAACATTTATTTTAAAGGTCTCTTTGATTACGCTGAGCTGGAGCTAAAATATAACTCCTGTACCTGAGTCAGAGTACCTTCAAGGTACCTGGGTTTTAAATGTATTCTTTGTATCTTTGTATATTTTACTTGTTTTAGTCATTGAGCTGCAGCCATTCTGGAGCACTGCCTCAAAGGGTTTTCGTTGAGAAAATCAACCCCCATTGCTTTTTTTTAAAGCCTGGTACTTATTCTATTGGTGTCTTTTGCTGAACTGCTAGGTTATGGGGATGTAAACAAACTAATACAAGTGGTCAAGTGGTGGGGGTAGGTGGCAAACACCCATACAAAGACATGCACACACACACACACCTGCTATATATATATATATATATATATATATATATATATATATCACCGTGATCACCATGACTGACCAGGCTATCAGATGTTGCTACACATCACTGGTCACAATGCGCTTCGCATTGTTTTAGCCTTCAAATGACGCCACCCCGCTGGCTAAATGAGCAGGCCAACAGAAGAAAGAGTGAGAGAAAGTTGTGGTGAAAGAGTACAGCAGGGATCGCCACCACCCCTTGCAGGAGCCTTGTGGAGCTTTAGGTGTTTTCGTTCAATAAACACTCACAACGCCCGGTCTGGGAATCGAAACCGCGATCCTACGACTGCGAGTCCACTGCCCTAACCACTGGGCCAGGAATGTCCAGGGATGACCTTCACCAGACTGGCATGATCGAATCCATATTGAATGTGTTTCTTTTCTTTCTAGGTTCCAGACTGGGATGATCGGATCCATGTTATCAAATGGGTTGAAGTGGAATCTACACCCCCGAGTAATGTACCTGATGCGGTCGCTGTCAAAGAGACGTAAGATATAACACACCTTTATCATTGTTAATTACAACCCATTTCACACTTTAGTATTCACTTCATTCTGTCAAATGTAATTCTTTGGTATGTTTGTAGATTTTTAGAATGACATTGTCAAGTAGGTGTGAGAGGTCAGATCTTGACAGTCTGAGCATAAAACAAAAATATTTGGGCCAAATATGGCTTGTTTCCCCCCTTTAGTATTCAGTTCACTTTGTCAAATGCAATGTTTATTAATTTACTTTGATTGGAATTAATTTTGCAACATCTTGTAGCTTCAAGTTTTCATTGGTGTATATGTAGAATTTTAGAACGGCATTGTAGGTTCATGTGAGAGGCCAGATCTTGATAGTTTGAACATAAAACAAGTAGAATATTTTGGGCCGGATATTGGCCTGTTCAACCCCTTAGCATTCAGGTTATCCCTTCAAATGCAATGCTTCATCATCATCATCATCATCGTTTCACCTCCGTTTTCCATGCTAGCATGGGTTGGACGGTTCGACTGGGGTCTGGGAAGCCAGGAGGCTGCACCAGGCTCCAGTCTGATCTGGCAGTGTATCTACAGCTGGATGCCCTTCCTAATGCCAACCACTCTGTGAGTTTAGTGGGTGCTTTTTATGTGCCACTGGCACAGGGGCCAGAGGAGGCTGGCAAACCGACACGGACGCCAGTCAGGCAGCGCTGGCAACTGTCATGTTCGGATGGTGCTTTTAACGTATTCAAATTATTTCCAATTAATCGTGCATTATCTTGTAGCTTCAAGATTTTGATGAAGTGATTATAATGTTTAGAAGGACATTGTAGGATAGGTGTGAGAGGCTAGATCTAGCCAGTTTGTTCTGAAACCAAGAAGAATATTTGGGCTGAATATGGCCTGTTAAACCCTTCAGCATTCAAATTATTCTGTTAAATGTAATGCTTATTTATTCACATTGGTTTGAGATAATCATGCATTATCTCATAGCTTTGGGATTTTTAGATTTTAAATTTAAAATAATAAGGGTGAAAAATTGAATATTAAGTTGATTAATATCAGTTTAAAACCAGTGGTGTAGCATATTGAAAAGTCTGAAGTTTCAGAAAAAATTATATTACATACATATAAGAGGGATGTTCACTTTCAGTTCATGCCACTTATATAATAGTTTCACTATTAAAATGAAAGCATTTGACATTACAATAGAGAGATGTTTTTGTTTTACTTTTGACATGTAATACTGAAATAGTGGAGAAGATATGATATTGCTGTGGGCTCGCCCTAGGCAAGAAATTAAAAAATGTTCTTGCCCATGACACTACATGGACCCTAAGTAAGGCATGTGTAAAATTTGAATGAAATTGGTTGTGTAGTTCTCAAGTGTTAGGGATTCACACAGACAGACTGACAGACAGACACACATTCTCAGTATTATATATATAGATGTATGCATGCAGGTATTTGTGTATATGTATGTATATATGCATGACTATATTTATATATGTGTATACATATTTTGTTAGATTTTCTCCCCATTTATACAGTTTTAGATTCTCTCAAATTGTAATTCATTGTATTGTTCTGACTTGATTCTTCATTGCAGTCCAAATGCTACCTTCCGCAAGAGGAGAAAAGTTGTGGAAATTGAACCGGAACCAGCAAATACTGTGATTCCTGGCACTGAGAGAGAAATTGGTTTGTTTATTAGTGGAACTGCTGAGTACTGTAAATACGAATGTCACACAACCAGCATCTACTTCAAGGATACCTACATGTTTCAAACAAGATCTTTCCAGTATGTTCCTCATTTTTTTCTCTTTGGTTCATGATTTAAATTTATATATTTTAAAGATGGCTCTACTTTGCTTCTGCCATCTCTTCCGCTTTGCATATCTACACTAAATGTAATTCATTGCAAATGCATACTAGCTGCACAGTGAGCTGCACATTATTCACTCTTGTACCCTTATAAAATCTGACTTTGAAAGAGAAATATACAATAGGCGCAGGAGTGGCTGTGTGGTAAGAAGTTTTCTTCCCAACCACATGGTTCTGGGTTCAGTCCCACTGTGTGGCACCTTGGGCAAGTGTCTTCTACTATAGCCTCAAGCCAACCAAAGCCTTGTGAGTGGATTTGGAAGACGGAAACTGAAAGAAGCCTGTCATATATATATATTTGTGTGTGTCTGTGTTTGCCCCCTCGCCATCGCTTGACAACCGATGTTGGTGTGTTTACACCCCCATAACTTAGCAGTTTGGCAAAAAGAGACCGATAGAATAAGTACTAGGCTTACAAAGGATAAATCCTGGGGTTGATTTATTTGACTAAAAGGCAGTGCTCCGGCATGGCTGCAGTCAAATAACTGAAACAAATAAAAGAGTGAAAGACTAATACAATATATTTGTGTGTGTGTGTAGTTTACTGTTTCATTATAGGTAGGATCAAGAAAATAAGTATTCTATCCAGTGAGAAATAAATATCATTTAACATTCACAGAATTTCAAGCAGAGCCACCAACAGTTTCATGCTGTGGAGATACAAAAATTTGGAAGATTTATATATCATGCCTTGTTAGAAAATTACTATTTTTAAATCTCACAATGTGAGATATCAAGTAACAGTACTTTGTAGTAAAGATTGTTTGCCAACATAACATGGCAGTCCTGGTTTAGGATGAATGTTGCTGTCTCCAGCTGGCTATATGACATGATCTGTGTCCTTATATTTTCAAACAAGGGAATCTAGCATCCCCACTCAGCTCAAAACAATATCTTTGTTTTAAAGCAATCTTTCAGGCTTAGTGCAAATCAATTTTTGAAAACCAGGATGCTGGTCTATGAGAAAGTCTTACCCACCCACCCTTATATATATGTGTGTGTGTGTGTAAATATATATATATATATAAATATATATATATATATATCTAATATAGGATAAAATTCTTTGAAAAAATTTCTATCAATGGCCAGCATGTTAAAAAATACCATTAAAGGTCAAATTTATAAACAGCTTATAAACCAGGGCAAAAGAAAAAAATAAATTTTCTAATGCCAAATATGCCGAAAACAGACACATTGTCAATAACCATATAATTTATCACTATAAGCATGCGTCTCGAAGTAAGCCGGCAGAAATTTCTAAAAAATTCTGTTGTTATCATATCACACCCTATTTCAGAGTTAATTCATAAGAACCTTCTCTTCGTCAATGATAAATGCGACAAAGAAATAAATGAAATACTTACTTATACCCATGGAAGAAGCAAACACTAAGTCATGAGCACAATTAAGTACCCCAAATATATCCAAAATAGAAATTCCCCAGCCACACCTCGAGACACGTGCAAGTGGACTGAAAACTCTCATAGAGTGAGAGAGTCCGGAAGTGAACACTATTAAATTTGCATCTAATATAGGATAAAATTTTTCAAAAAAAATTCTATCAATGGCCAGCATATTAAAGAAAACCTTTAAAGGTTAAATTTATAAACAACTTATAAACAAGGGCAAAAGAAAGGAAATTTTCTAATGCCAAATATGCCGAAAACAGACACATTGTCAATAACCATATAATTTATCACTATAAGCACGTGTCTCGAAAGCCAAGAGAAATTTCTAAAAAATTCTGTTGTTATCATATCAGACCCAATATTTTGGATATATTTGGGGTACTTAATTGTGCTCATGACTTAGTGTTTGCTTCTTCCATAGGTATAAGTAAATATTTCATTTATTTCTTTGCCGCATTTATCACTGACGAAGAGAAGGTTCTTATGAATTAACTCTGAAATAGGGTGTGATATGATAATAACAGAATTTTTAGAAATTTCTGCCGGCTTACTTCGAGATGCGTGCTTATAGTGATAAATTATATGGTTATTGACAATGTGTCTGTTTTCGGCATATTTGACATTAGAAAATTTCTTTTTTTCTTTTGCCCTGGTTTATAAGCTGTTTATAAATTTAACCTTTAATGGTATTTTTTAACATGCTGGCCATTGATAGAAATTTTGTGTCTGTTTTCGGCATATTTGGCATTAGAAAATTTTTTTCCCTTATTTTTTCTTTTGTTGTGTATATATATATATATATATAGAGAGAGAGAGAGAGAGATATTTATTACCGGTGAAGGCTGGTTTATAGGGTCCTGGGTTTCTCGCCATAAAGGATACCTTTATGGTGTATCTTCAGACCCTAAGATCTGTTGGCCTATGACTTCTTTAAAATATAGAGGGGGAAATGATATGGATGTAGACAAGGGGATAATCTCCCTTTGCTGCTGGCTGTCACCCTCCAGCCATGTCGCCATCTTTCAGTGATGAGGGTAAACAATTGAGAGTTATCTCTTTCTCTCTCCCATCAGCAATCAACTTCCAACTGTGGTGTCATTTTCGCTCTTACTGCTATTATGTGGTTCCAAAAATGCCAGCAGAAATCTCCCAAAATGCAAGCATGGCCTGAAAATCCCCGCTCTGGAGTTCAGTAATGTCTCTGGTAGGCAGCGAGCTGGCAGAATCGTTAGCACGCCGGGCGAAATGCTTAACAGTATTTCATCTGCCGCTACATTCTGAGTTCAAATTCCACTGAGGTCGACTTTGCCTTTCATCCTTTCGGGGTCAATAAATTAAGTACCAGTTATGCACTGGGGTTGCTGTAATCGACTTAATCCATTTCTCTGTCCTTGTTTGTCCTCTCTGTGTTTAGCCCCTTGTGGGTAGTAAAGAAATAGGTATGTGTGAGCCCTTGAGGATTTCTGTGTGTTCGGCTACACATAGCCTGTAGCTCCTGCTCCGTTGACGCAGGGACCCAGGTTCCCAAGTGTATGATTCTTACTCTATAAACCAGCCTTAACCAGTAATTAATGTAGACTGCTCTGCTTCTTGGAGGGTGCTTCTCCAAATTTATGTTTTTCTAAAAACACACACACACACACACCACACACACACACACACATATATATATATATATGTCTGTGTGTCTATAATTGTCCCCTATCACCGCTTGACAACCAGTGTTGGTGTGTTTATGTCCCCGTAACTTAGCAGTTCAGCAAAAGAGACCGATAGAATAGGCTTTAAAAAAATTAACCCTGTTCGACTACAACCCTTTCAAGGTGGTGCTGCAGCATGGCCACAGCCAAGTGCCTGAAACATGTAAAAAATAAAATTCCAATATAGAATTTTTTAATGGAATTCATTGAAGTTTACAAATGATTGAAAGAAATGTTTTTATTTTTATTTTTTATTTATATTTTGTGTAGATTTTGTTTAACAAACAATGGAATCGTTCAACTGGAATACAGTTGGCAAGTTGTGCTGGATGACATTCATTTGAGCAGTAATTTGCCAGAAGAAGAGCCAAACCGCAGTCCTTCTGTACAAATGGACACTTACATTCCGATCACCATTGAACCAGATTATGGCACCATAGCTGCCGATATGTCCTGCACATTTACTGTGAAATATTCTCCTTTGAAAGCTGCGGAAGTCTCTGGAAAACTTGTTTGTTGGTAATGAAAGTTACGTTAAATTGCTTTATTAGTTTTTAAATGTGGATTGCTTTCTGAGTTATTAAAATACGTATGAGGCACAGGCATGGTTGTGTGGTAAGAAGCTTGCTTCCAAGGCGGTGAGCTGGCAGAAACGTTAAGCACGCCGGGTGAAATGCCTAGCGGTATTTCGTCTGTCTTTACATTCTGAGTTCAAATTCTGCCGAGGTCGACTTTGCCTTTCATCCTTACTGCGTCGATAAATTAAGTACCAGTTATGCACTGGGGTTGATGTATTTGACTTAATCCGTTTGTCTGTCCTTGTTTGTCTTCTCTGTGTTTAGCCCCCTATGGGTAATAAATATTGACCTTTCTGACAATGCTTTAAGTTCTTCAGTTTATATTTGGAGTTCAAATCCAACTGGTGTCTGCCATTACTGTTGTCCTTCTGCATGTTGAGGAAACAATTTCTCATTAAGCAATCAATTTGGCCATTGTAACAGTGTGAGATGACGACCTCCTCCCCTTCCTCCTTTCCTCGCGCTTCTTCCTCTTCCCTCTCTCTTTTTCATCTCTTCTCTTCCTCATCTCTTCTTTCTCTTCCCCCTCTTCGTCTGTCCCCCTCTCTCTCTCCTCTCTATCCTCTATTTCCTCTATCCTCTATCTCCTCTCTGTCCTCTCTTGCCTCCACCTTCTCCTCCTTCAATCCCATACCTCTCCTCCCCTTCCAGACTTCTCTCCCTCTGCCTCCTGTTCGCCCCTCCATCCCTCCTCCTTTTTTTCCTCTTCCTCTTCCTCTTCCTCCTCTCTTCCTCTTCCCCTCTTCCTCATCTCTTCTTTCTATTCCCCCTCTTCGTCTCCCCCTCTCTCTTCTCTATCTCCTCTCTGTCCTCTCTTGCCCCCACCCTCTCCTCCTCCAATCCCACACCTCTCCTCCCCTTCTAGGCTTCTCTCCCTCTGCCTCCTGTTTGTCCCCTCCATCCCTCCTCCTTTTTCTTCTCTTCCTTTTACACCCCCCTCTCTACTTACATTTGTTTTCCTTTCCACTATTTAGTATTCCCAACCTTGAAGAAGAAGTCGAAGCGCCCACCATTATGATAAAAGCCAAAGGCCTGATGCCTTATTGCCATTTTGATGTCAAAGAATCTGACTACGTCCGCAATGCTCGCCGAGACCCAAAGCAATGTGGCCCTGCTGGAGCACCTCCCTCTGCTGTCCTTGATCCCAATACACGGGTCATTGAATTAGAATGTGTCGGACTGCAATCAAAAATTTCCAAGTAAGTTTGCTCCATTTAAAACCCAATTTACCTTAAAATGACTGTTGTGTTTTCTAAAATATTGGGCCTGAAATTGTTTCTTTCCATCATCATCATCATCATCATGATTTAATGGCCATCTTCTTTGCTAGCAAGGGTTGGATGGCTTGATAGTAGCTGGCAAGGCTGGAGAGCTTCACCAGGCTCCATTGTCTGCTTTGGCATGGTTTCTACTGCTGGATGCCTTTCCTAGTGCCAACCACTCCACAGAGTGTATTGGGTGCTTTTAATGTGGTACTGATACTGACAGGGTCTTCAAGTACCTTGGAAGAAGGAGTAGTATTGAGTTGGGTGTGTGGTTTTGTGCCAGTTGAAAAATTTAGGGTCTAGAGGAGCCAGACATAGGTGTTTTGTTGTAGCACAGATACATGGAGACTCCAGTTGGAAAAGAAAAGGAAGTGAATTGGAGAGTAAGATAAAGAGAGCAATAGCGAGAGAGAGAGAGATGATGGCAAAGATGTGTGAAGACACACCCTTGTAGTGGAATATATAGTCAGTACAAGGTGTTGATGTGACTGTGTGTATGTTATTACAAGAGGTCATAAAGAGATGAAAGAATAAATTCAAGGTCTATATACATTTACCACAGAAAAATATATTTATTTCTTTTATCGGTGATAATACAAGGAATCAAAATGTAGAATCTAGTTGAATGAAATAATCTATGCAAGAAAGTTGAGAGATAGGAAATATAGAAATAACAGCTCAGTGGTGGCTTTCAGTCATGTGGCGTAGAGAAATAGACGGACATAGCAATGACGAGAATTGCTCTAAGTCTAATCAACTAAGAAGCGAAGAGCTGGGTTAGTAAGCTGTTTTTATTAATGGAATGCCAGACATTCTAGAAACTTCCAAGAGAAACACTAAGCTTCTTGAATAATTATGAATCACATCTTATGATACGGATGCTTTGAGAAACTTAGAAAAGAGAGGTTACTCTATGATATTTCTTGCAAGGGAGATCATTCAACTATTTAGCTACATAGACCAATACAGCCTCAAGGGACATTGGGTTGTTGAGAATAGATGAAGTGATATAGAGGCTTGGGTTGGATGAGTGGGCAGGACTGATGGGGAGAAATATATGAGAGGCTTGAGGGAAGGACTTGCAGAGATATGTGGCACTGGTGCCAGCAGGAAATGGAGAAATCATTGCTAGACAAGAATGGCTGATCAGCAGAGGCATCTTGTGATTTATATAGAGAAGAGACCTTTGTGTTTGATGAGCATTGATAATGGGTGATGGGGAATGAACTGCTCTGTCGTGATAATAGACTGGAATACTGGGGGAAATGAAGAGGATGGAGTCCTGAGAAAAAGAAGAATACAAGTGAAGCCGTAGGATTTTGATTTTTCTGGATTTCAAAGGTTTGGGACTAATCCTTTGATATGCAGGCCATCACAAGGCACCATGGAAGAATATATCTTGGAGTGGTATTGGTGGTAGATGTGGTGGTGGTTGTGATGATGGTGGTGGAGGTGGAGGTTGAGGTGGTGATGGAGGCGGAGGTTGTGGTGGTGGTTGTGATGGTGGTGGTGGTGGTGGTGGTAGTGATGGTGGTGGAGGTTGTGGTGGTGGTGTTGGTGGTAAGAGTGGTAATGATGATGACTATGAAGACTATGTGATGACGATCTTGATGATGACAGCAATGGTGGTGATGTGGGTGACAATGCGGATGACATGATAATTTTGATGATGGTGATGAGGAGGAGGGGAGAGTGGTAATGATGGTGCTGACATTGAAGATGACACGATAACAAAGATGATGATGCTAATGATGTTGATGATGGTGGGTTGCCAATTTGATATTCCTTGTATTTTTCACCATTTTTTATCCATTGTAGATCATTTCCAATTTTCAACCCAACCAATGAGAAATACACCTATGAATGGATTTATCAAGATGAGAAACCACAGAAGAGCAATATCGGCTTCAACTGTTTAACTACCCAAGGGTCTGTGAAACCAGGGAAAAAAGCTGAGGTGATTTTGCACTCTTGTATTTTCACTGCACATCTTATGTGTCCCTAGCCTGTACTGGAAATTTCTACCTACACCTTTTCTGCATTATTGAGCAGGGACATTTCCCTGAAGAAATTGGCAATTTTTCTGCTTTCCTTCTTCCTAGTATTTTGGTTTGCTAGATTAACTCTGAGTCACTTCGATTCCCGGCCTTGTTTTAACTCCTGGAATTTCTCAAATCTCTCTCTATATATATAAAGCTGAAGTTGTCTGTGTATGGCAGGTTTGGTAGCCTTCAACTAACACTATCTCCTCTGAGACCCTGTGGCGCAAGTTGACAAAAATTGAGAGTAGGGTAGAAGAAGACTTGCTCTTCTTTCTGTAGAAGAAAAAATTCAAATCGGACCATGTTAAGACCAAAAATTATTTACATCAAAAAGGTGCTTTTTTTTCTATGAAAATCCTTATTTTTTACGATTTTTTGACTGCTGTGTTGCCATTTTTCGGTATATTTCAACCAGAAATAAAGAGAATAACAAGCTACATAATGCAAAATTTTTACTTTTCAAAAATTCCAATTCTAAAGGGTTGAAACAAACCCGAGAAATGCCGGGTGATACTGCTAGTTCTACTATAGATTCAGTTGTAAGAACAAGGTCAACAAAATAGAGGAGCTCTCACAACCAACCAGTTTTGAATTCTTCTGTTATGGCCTGGAAGACTATGGTAAACAAGGGGGCTGAGAACCGAGCCTTAGTGAACTCCTGCCCATACACTGAATTTGTTACAGACTTTCTCTTTAATGACTACATCCCTATTCACGGCTTGAATGGCTCTCACCAGCCACTCATCTACCCACTAGCTTCTGCAGCAATCACCAGATGAGGGAGCAAGGGACCCTGTCAAAAGCTGTATCCATGTCAACAAATGCCATGTACAGCATTTTATTTTTGTTGAAATGCTTCTCTCCTGCACTTGCCTTACAAAGAAGATATCACCAGTAGTACTTCTTCTTCCTGGTGCAAAAACCAAACTGCATCTCTTCCTAATTAGTTACGGTATGGCCCTTTCTGTTACCTTCAAGATCTGATTGAGCAGTTTTGATACCTCTGTAATTATTTCCGTCTCTGGTGTCACTTTTACCTTTGTAGCAGTTGACTATAATGCTGCTAGACCAATTGTTGGGTATGACTCCCTTGTGGACAACCTGGTTATCTATACAGGTGACTAGACTATACCCCACTCCACCAGATATTTTTAGCATCTCAGCAGTGATTCCTGATATGCTGGGAGCTTTCCCTGTCTTCATATCCTTAATTGCTTTATCCACTAAGCTATTGTTGATTTGGATAGCTGGTCCCTCAGTTGGGTCCACATTTGGCAGACTCTCCTCCTCTCATGCATTCTCCACATTAATCAGCCTTTTCACAGTGGCACTTCTATGCCACCTTCTTTGAAGATTCATGGAGTGAAGTTATTATTTGAATTGACAAAATCATTGAAGCATCAGAAGCTGACATGTTTCATAGTTTTTGCTCTTTTATGTTCTGAGTTCAATCCACACTAAGGTCAACTTTGTCTTTCATCCTTCCAGGGTCCATAAAATAAAATATCATTTAGGTACTGATTATGACCATCCGACTTCCCTTAAAAAATTGCAGGCTTTGTTCTCAAATCAGTAACCATTACTATTCTTATTGCCATCGTGTCTGCATCTTATCATCATCATCTTCCTTTATGAAATTTCATTCTCAGCTGACAAACAGAAATAGCTTTCTTAAAGAATCTTATTCTTTTTTCTCTTTCTCCCCAATCAGATGGTATTTGAATTCATGCCCTATCAAATCGGTTACAGTGAATCCTTTTGGGAGTTCCAAATTGCACAAAAGAGTACCAAAATCCCTTTCCTTTTTGTCGCCAATGTCCATGACCCTGACATCTTATTTGACCGGTCACATGTATTGCTCAAGCGCCTGGTCATTGGTAAGTATTCCTTTATCATATTACCTTAAAATTAATTTCTGATCAAAAAGTTCAAATTCTTCCATTTGGAAATCATTCCAGAATGAAGACCACTTCTGTGATTTTTGTTGTGTTTCAGTTTCAGTTAAAACAAAGAATTTAAGACTGAATTTTCTCTAACTCCCCATCATGCTTTGTTCCTGGTAGAGCAAGAACAGCCTAAACGTATTCTCTACCGGATTCCTGGTAAAATGGTAATGAAGGAACAAGCAGAAAAAAGAAGACAAAATACTAAAGAAATAGACAATAGATCATGTTGCAGTTTTGTAGTCAGGTTTATGACTTGTTAATGGCAGCGAACTGGCAGAATCGTTAGCACGCTGGGCGAAATGCGTAGCCGTATTTCGTCTGCTGTTACGTTCTGAGTTCAAATTCCGCCGAGGTCAACTTTGCCTTTCATCCTTTTGGAGTCGATTAAATAAGTACCAGTTACGCACTGGGGTTGATATAATTGTCTTAACCCATTTGTCTGTCCTTGTTTGTCCTCTCTGTGTTTAGCCCCTTGTGGGTAGTAAAGAAATAGGTTAATGGTGCCCCCCGCCCAGCTGTGGTTTACTTTTGTTTTTAATTAAAAAAATGGAACTTTTTGTGATGGAACGAACTTGTGATTAAACCCTGTACTTTATCTTATAAACAAACAAGGCTGAGGCTCTTTGCAGCCAAGGAAATTCATCATTTAGCGTCTGCTTTCCATGCTGGCATGGGTTGGACGGTTCAACTGGGGTCTGGGAAGCCAGAAGGCTGCACAAGGCCCAGTCTGATCTGGCAATGTTTCAATGGCTGGATGCCCTTCCTAAAGCCAACCACTCCATGAGTGTAGTGGGTGCTTTTTACATGCCACCGACACAGGTGCCAGACGAGGCTGGTAAACAGCCACGATCGGATGGCGCATTTTTAAATGCCACCGGCACGGAGGCCAGGTGAGGCTAGCAATGGCCACGATTGGATGGTGCTTTTTACGTGCCACCGGCACGGAGGCCCGTCGGCACGGTGCTGGCAATGGCCACGTTCAGATGGTTCGCTTACGTGCCACCGGCACTCGTATCACAGCTCTAATTTCCATTGATGTTGATCGATTTTGATTTTGATTCTGATTCTCACTTGCCTCAACAGGTCTTCACAAGTAGGGTTTTGTGTCCCAAGAAGGAAAGGTATGCATAAGTGGACTGGCTACATCCCAAGTAGAGGCCACGGGTTATGGTCTTACTTGTCATGCCGGGTCTTCTCACGCACAGCATACTTCCATAGTCATTTCCTCGGTGAGACCTAAAGTTCGAAGGTCGTGCTTCACCACCTCATCCCAGGTTTTCCTGGGTCTACCTCTTCCGCAGGTTCCCTCAACCACTAGGGTATTGCACTTTTTCACACAACTATCTTCATCCATTCTTGTCACATGACCATACCAGCAAACATCTCTCTTGTACGCCACAACGTCTCTCTTGTACGCCACAACTGATGCTTCTTAGGTCCACCTTTTCTCTCAAGGTACTTACACTCTGTCGAGTATGAACACTGACATTACACATCCATGGTGGCATACTAGCTTCATTTCTTGTGAGCTTACGCATATCCTCAGCAGTCACGGCCCATGTTTCACTACCATGTAGCATGGCTGTTTGTACACATGCGTCATACAGTCTGCCTTTTACTCTGAGCGAGAGGCCGTTTGTCACCAGCAGAGGTAAGAGCTCTCTGAACTTTGCCCAGGCTATTCTTACTCTAGTAGTTACACTTTCAGCACACCCACCCCTGCTACTGACTTGGTCACCGAGGTAACGGAAGTTATCAACTATTTCTAGTTTTTCTCCGTGGAATGTGGTGGAAGTTGTTCTCTGCGCATTTTCAGTGTTTATTGCTCCTGAGCATCTGCCACATACAAAAACTATTTTCCTAGTTAGCCTTCCTTGAACATTGCTGCACCTCTTATGTGTCCATAGCTTACACTTGGTGCACCTTATAGAGTTTCTACCTATGCCTTTTCTACAGATCGAGCAGGGCTACCTGAAGGCGTTTGTGATTTGTCTATCTTCTTACTTTGGTTTTAGCTAGGTTGACTCTAAGGCCCTTCGATTCTAATCCTTGCTTCCACACCTGAAACTTCTCCTCCAGTTCTGATAGTGACTCAGCAATTAGAGCAAGGTCATCAGCATAGAGGAGCTCTCAGGGGCATCCTGTCTTGAATTCCTCCGTTATTGCCTGGAGGACTATGATAAATAGGAGGGGGCTGAGGACTGAACCTTGGTGGACTCCAACCTCTACCCGGAATTCTTCACTGTACTCGTTGCCAACCCTCACCTTACTAGCAGCGTCTCTGTACATGGCTCGCACAGCTCTCACTAACCATTCATCTATCCCTAGTTTCCTCATTGACCACCAGATAAGGGATCGGAGGACCCTGTTGAAGGCTTTCTCCATGTCAACAAAAGCCAGGTACAGGGGCTTATCTTTGGCTAGGTATTTCTCCTGCAGCTGTCTTACCAGGAATATAGCATCAGTAGTACTTTTCCCTGGCACAAACCCAAACTGCATCTCATCTAAGCTAACTCTCTCTCTAATTAGTTGGGCTATAACCCTCTCTGTAACCTTCATTACCTGATCCAGCAGCTTGATACCCCTGTAGCTATTTGTATCTAGGGCGTCACCTTTACCTTTGTAGCAGTTGACTATTATGCTGCTACACCAGTCATTGGGAATGGCTCCTTCATGTATCACCTGGTTAACTATACGGGTGACTAGGCTATAGCTAACACTACCAGATATTTTGAGCATCTCTGCAGTAATTCCTGATGGGCCTGAGGCTTTCTCTGTCTTCATGCTTCTAATTGCCTTAACTCCCAAGGAACTGTCAACTCGGATAGCTGGTCCCTCTGTTGGGTCGAAATTCGGCAGACTCTCTTTATCCCATTCATTTTCTTTATTCAGCAACCTTTCATAGTGGCGTCTCCAAACCTCTCTCTTTGCATCCTCACTTAGCGCAAGTGAACCATCATCCATGCGAACACATTTCTCTCCTACCACATCACGATTCTCTCTCACACACTATCTTGCAACACAAAATACCTCATGTCTTTCATCCTCACAGCACAGAACATTGGCAAATTTTTTCTTATCTGCTTCCCCTCTGGCTAAATACATTGCCTCCTAGCTTCCCTTCTGGCAGTCTGATACACTTCCCTGCTACCCCCATTCTTCCAGTCCTTCCAAGCCTGTCTCTTTTCTCTAATAGCCCTGTCAACAATATTGTTCCACCACCACGTTATTTTGGGTCTTGAGGGGACTTTGCACCAACCACAGATCTGGTCAGTGGCTCTCAGCAGGTTGTCCCTTAGAAACCTCCAGTTGTCTTCTACTGCATGTGAAGCTATATCCCCTTCTATTTCGTCAAAGGCTTCAAGTAATATGTCTCTAAATTTCTGTCCATTCGTAGGATCTTTAAGCTTCCAGACCCTTCTTCTCCATGTTGGTCGTCTTCTGGTTGTCCTCTTAGTCCTGATCCTAAAGTCACTAACTACCAGTCTATGTTGTGGGGTACATTCTTCTCCTGGGAAGGTTTTGGCATTAATAAGCAGCCGTCTTTCCCTTTTTCTGGCAAGGATGTTGTAGATTTGGCTCGTATGTCGGCCTGATCGGTAGGTGACTAGGTGGCTGGTAGGTTTCCTGAAGTTAGTGTTGCAAACCATAAGATTATTCGCATCGCAGAACTCCAGCAGCCTGGCTCCCTCCTCGTTGCGGGAACCATAACTGTAGCCTCCATGTACACCATGGAAGCCCCTAGCAAATTATGAATGGAATTTATTCTTTGACCAGTAATGAGTGATTCAGACCATCAAACTGGTAAAAGTAATGAGGAAAGTAACAATTTGGATGAGTAAATATGGTAGTTGAGAGATGGGCCTATTACTGTTATTCTGTCCTTTAGTTTGCCTGCAGTTGTTACTCTTCAGCCGTGTCTGCAACTATTTATTCCTTTTGCTCAGGAGTTCAAGTCTGAGACAGTTCATGTAGAATCTCAGGTTCTGATTTTTAATGCCTTGTTTGTTAAACTCTGTTCCCATGTCTCAGATTCAGTAAATATTCTAATGTAGGATTCAATTAAGTGATTCCTGCAAAGAAATGTTTTAATTAAAAGGATCAGAAATGGACAGGTATAAATCAGTAGCTAACGAGTTAGGTCTCATAAATCTAAAAGTCATATAATGTTGTGTATGATGTCATCATTGTCATGGTGTAGAAACATGGCTTAGTGGCTAGCAAATTCAGCTCACAGTCATAAGGTCAGCAGTTCAATTCCTGGTGGTAGATTGTGTCCTTCAGCAAGACATTTTACTTGTTGCTTCAATCCTCTCAACTGGCACCCTCGTTGCCATAACTGACTGAGTGCTGGCATCATTCTCATTATTGTCATCATTTAACATCCACCTCTCCTTGTTTACATGGGTCAGATGGGTCAGACAGTTGTTGAGGGAGGTTTTCAATGGCTGGATGCCCTTAATGTCAGCAATTCTTGCCCGTTTCCAAGTAAGGTAATATTTCCCAATGGCCAGATAGGTTTTGCAACGAAAATTGGAAATGAACAATACCATGTGGATGATGATAGGCACAGGTATGGCTGTGCCATACGAAGTTTGCTTCCCAACTACGTGGGTCTAGGTTCAACCCCACTGTGTGGCACCTTGGGCAAGTGTCTTCTACTGTAGCTTCAGGCTGACTTAAGCTTTGTGAGTGTACTTGGTAACTGAAAACTGAAAGAAGCCCATCATGTGTGTGTGTTTGCCCACTACCACTGCTCGCTAACCATTGTCGGTGTGTTTACACACCAGTAACTTAGTGGTTTGGCAAAAGAGACCGATAGAATAAATACCAGGTTTAAAAAAGAAAAAAACAAATCCTGAGGTTGATTCATTCGACTGAAACTTCTTCAATGACTGAAACGAGTAAGAGATAAAAGATGAACAATGTCCATGCGATGCCAAAACAAGAAGACACACAGACAAATCATCTTTATTAAACAAATGTTTTCTTTTTTCTCCTCTCTGATTCCTTTTCCAGACCATTCTATAACAGAAACCGTTTATCTTGTGAACAACGAAGAATGTGAATTTGAATTTGCTTTCACAGAAGACAGTTGCTTCTCTGCTGGAATTCCTTCCAAGCTAAAAATAGAACCAATGTCAGGAACAGTGGCACCGAAATCACGGTAACAACTTGTTGGAACCAGTTCCTTTATTTCTTTTTTCTTTTTTTTAATTAACAATAATTACTGAACATGAACTTTTGATAAGCCTAAATATTATATGAATATTATCATTGTGTAATCAAAGCCCCGGGACCTTGTTAGGAGGACGAGGATGGTGGCAGTGGCAGCAGTGCTGCTTGTTGTTCTTCTTCAATTCTTTTTCTATTTTTTCTTGGTCCCATTGCTGCCATTCCTCTCTTCCTCCACCTTCAGAGGAAGTCAACATAAGAGATGTAGAGCACAGTCATCATCATCATCATTGTGTAATGTCCGTTTTCCCTGTTAGCATGGGTTGGATGGTTCGACCGGAGTCTGGGAAGCCAGGAGGCTGCACCAGGCTCCAGTCTGATCTGGCAGTGTTTCTACAGCTGGATGCCCTTCCTAACACCAACCACTCTGTGAGTGTAGTGGGTGCTTTTTACATGCCACTGGCACAGGTGCCAGGGGAGGCTGGCATTTTCCACTATCGGTTGGTGCTTTTTACATGCCACCAGCACCGATGCCAGTCAAGGCAGCGCTGGCCTCGGCCACGTTTGGATGGTTCTTTTACATGCCACCGGCACAAGTATCACAATGTAGGCAAAGAGTATGTATAAACCCCATGTGCTGTACGCAAGCATTGGACGCACAAGAGATGTGAAATCACAGGAAGATTAGTAGAGAACGTAAACTTCATATGTGACAGGTAAACTGGAGCAGTACATGCTCACTGGGAACAAGTGCTCTTAAATGCCCAAATGGTTCAATGAAAGTAGGCGATAGCTTTTGTTACCTGGGAGATGTAATTAGCAAGGAAGGTGAGTGCTCCCAAAGCATGGGAGCCAGGAGAAGAACAGATTGGGAAACTTCAGGGAGCTTCCGCTGTTGCTGCTGCTGGTAACAAAGTTCTTTTCCCTCCAAACTTTGTTGCTGAAGAGGAGATAACCTGCTGCAGTCATCCAGCAGTTATCTGGTTAGGGGATTTACACCTATTTGTTCACAGTGAGAAATATTTTCCATGACCTAATAAAATGAATGGATTTCTTATGTGTTTGAGTATGCTTCCAGCATATTTGAACTGGTAACAAGTTGGTATTCAATAACTTGTCTCAGCTGAGAGGAAATCCACTGCAATCTCTTTTATTATCATATTTGATGGCATAAAACATGCACAGACATACTAGATGCACCCCTGGTTTCAGCAGTGCATCATCGTCATTTAACATCCACTTTTCCATGCTTGCTTCGGTTGGACGGAATTTATTAAAGCAGATTCTTTTATGGCCAGTTGCTGCTATTGTTTGCATCCCTCACCTGTTTCCAAATTAGGTAATGTTTCCGCTTGGCCAAGCATGCTTTTCACAGAAGACTGGAAATGAAGAACATCGCTTGTATGACAGTGATGCTCATTTACAGCTATGATTTCAAAACACACACACACACACACCTCTACCAAATGCACTCATAAGGTGATGGCTGACCCATTTCTATAGTAGAAGACACTTGCCCAAGGTGCCACATAGAGGGACTGAACCTGTAACCATGTGGTTGGGAAGCAAGCTACTACCACACAGCCACTCTTATCTACAGCAAGAAATATTCTCCATGACAAAATACAGTGAATTATTTTCCTACAGGTTCCAATATGCCTCAAATATATTTAACCCTTTTGTTACCAACCCAGCTGAAACCAACTCTGGCTCTGAGTATAAATGTCTTGTTTTTATAAGTTTTGAATTAAAATCTTCCACCAAACCTTAGTCACAATTTATGTTCCTAACACTAGCTTAATGATAACTTTAAAGTAATTGAAAGAAATACAGAGCATCTCAAAATAGATACAGTAACAAAAGGGTTAAACTTGTGAAAACTAACACTTCCGTTTTCCGAGCCGAGATTCGAAACCGAATCTAAGGATTCTCGCTCGTCTGAGCCACCATTGGCCAAACAGGCGCGAAAGAAATTTCTTTGTCCTATCAAAAAGTGATGGATAGTTTTTCCTTCGACCTACGACTTGAGCCATGTCATTTAAGGTTCAAGTGACTGGGAGGTGACCTACAAAAGTAGAAATTACTCCTGTGCTATGTCTGTCCTGCTAGCTGTCCTGACCATTATAAATACAGCAATCTGTTAAGGTACGGCAAAAAGCTGTTACTAGGTGAACTCTCAAGAGACAGCCTTGCACCGGTCAAGTAGCCAACAGAGAACCAGATATTCGGCACGAATGGCCCAACACAGTAACGGTCACAGAACATAAACAGACACCACTGAATGACCAATGCACACACAGACACAAAACATGTCCAGTTTTACCACATCATATCGGCACAGTATTTCCCCCGTTTATTTTCTTCTTCACCAACTCAAAGTAAGTTGGTAATGTCATGTAGTGAATTTTTTGGTGTATACAACAAATAAATGCAAGTGTTGTTTAAATAAATTATTTAAACTACGAGAGAAATGCTGGACATAAGAAGCATCGGATGTGGTATGCAAGAGAGACGTTTGTGCTGGTATGGTCATGTACTACAGATGGATGAGGAGAGATGTGTAAAGAAGTGCCACTCCCAAACAGTTGAAGGAATCCAGGCTAGAGGTAGACCCAGGAAGACATGGGATGTGGTGGTCAAGCATGACCTTCGAACGTTGGGCCTCACAGGGGCAATGACAGAAGACTGAGACCTCTGGAGATATGCTGTGACCTGACAAATAACGTGAGTTCATGGCTGTTTCCTGCACCAGCTTCACATAGCAGCCCCTGCCCATTCAAAGTGCTTTGGATCACAGGACGGCCTACTGTGTTTACCTTGGATCAAAACAAAAATCAAATGGAAATTGTAGTTGTGATACCCGTGCCGGTGGCACGTAAAAAGCACCATCCGAACGTGACCGATGCCAGCCTTGCCTGGCACCTGTGCCGGTGACACGTAAAAAGCACCCACTACACTCACGGAGTGGTTGTCGTTAGGAAGGGCATCCAGCTGTAGAAACACTGCCAGATCAGACTGGAGCCTGGTGCAGCCCCCTGGTTTCCTAGACCCCGGTCAAACCGTCCAACCCATGCTAGCTTGGAAAATGGACGTTAAACGATGATGATGAATCCGATGTTTTCCCATTGTTTTGCTTTGAAGTCGTCCCCATGCCTCTTTCATCTGCTTCCTCAACATCTTCTGCTACTCTTTTCCCCCACTACAAACTGGTAACAAGTCTGTATTTCTACTCATCACTGCTTACCACTGTCACTCTGCACTTATTGAATATTGATTCTCTTTTTTTTTTCACTTCAAACCTTTTCTTGTTTCTGCTCTGTCAACAGGTTTCCCATCAGTATATATTTCCTGCCTTTGGTGTCAAAGATTGTCAGCTTCAACGCATCATGTATTGTGACGGGAAAGGCAGCCCCTTTACAGCTGAACATCAAAGGGGGTGGCTATTCTATAAACTGTGCTGTTTTCTGTACTGATTCAGAGGGGATTGTCATGGAACTTACCAAAACAGGCGACAATGAAATTGACTTTGGATCTGTAAGATCTTCCTTTTTGTTTTTCTTTTATCCATATTTTTTAATTCTCTGGAAGGAAATCTAAAAACAAATTTCGGTTGTTTTTGACTTTAAATGAATGTCATTGCAATTAAGCCTAATTTTATTAACTAACCTCTGTCTCTTTCTCTCTCCTCTCCTTGTCTCTTTTTCTCTCTTTCTGTGTGTGTCTCTCTCCCGCTCTCTTTCTCCTCTCTCTCTTTCTCCTCTCTCTCTTTCTCCCCTCTTTCCACACCCCTCTCTCTCTCTCTTTCCTTTGTCTCTTTCTGTGTGTGTGTGTGTGTGTGTGTGTCTCTCTCTCTCCTCTCCTTGTCTCTTTTTCTCTCTTTCTGTGTGTGTCTCTCTCCCTCTCTCTTTCTCCTCTCTTGCTTTCTCCTCTCTCTCTTTCTCCTCTCTCTCTCCACTAACTCAGAGGTGAGCACAGTGCTCCATTGGACTCTCAGATTCTAAGTTCAAATTTCTCTATGGTCAGTAAAATAAATACCAGTCATTTACTGTGTTTATCCTATTGCTACAACCACACCTAATCTACAAATGTCTATTGTAAACCACAGTTAACCATATTGCAGCTTACAATAGACATTACTTAACCCTTTCGTTACTATATTTCTGACCAAATTACACCCCTTATGTGTTTCAATTAATTTCTAACGTAGTCATAAATTTAGTCTGGTTTCATTAAACAACTATAACTTTTTTATTTATCGATATATTAATCTGATTTTTGGAAGATAATTTAATGAAATATTCTCAACCAATTCTATACTATAATTTTTGTCACAAAGTGACTCTAATTACAGGTAGATACAGGTAAATTCCACAAAATATAAAATTATTAAAATTTTGTTCAAACATCGCTATAGAAAATGGGTTATTAGCTAATATTCAATTGGGTATACAACAAAATTTTACGATAGAATTTGTTATTCTGGGTAACTTTCTGATACCCATAATGATATTTATGGCAAAATAGTCTTAATTTCATTTAAGGTTGTGGGAAACCACAAACTATCCTTTCTTTCGCTTTGTTTATGTTTAGCGTAACGGTTTGTTTTCACTGTAATGATTTCAAATAGGCTCATTCGAAAAAGTAAATAGAAATAGTCTAAGGCTTTACCCTTCTGGGAAAGTCTGTGGCTTGGTCCAGTTTCTTCAGAAAAATCACCGAAAGAAACAGTTTTTTAAAATTTTCACTCCATTCAGGTGCCAATTCGTTTTCTTTATCGCTGTCGGAGCTCTCGAATTCACTGTTTTCACTTTCGGAAAATGAAACATCAGATTCATTATCAAATACCATGTGCTTTTTTTTTTCAGTCATAGAGTTAGATTTATGAAGGTCTTCAGTAGAAAATCCTTCGAATTCTGACTCGCTGCTTGATATAATGAAATTCGTATCCATTTTTTGTCAGAATTACAAACTTTGAAAACCCAATAGGAACAAATTTCGGAAAAAAATCTCCCAAAATTCACGGAATTAAAATTACACTTCGATTATTGTACAAAACTGTAGTTGAACTGTTTACGAAGTATAATACGTGTTTTCACGAATGTACTGAAGAGATTTGCCCTGATATTCTCATTTAAATATGAATAGGTAAATTCGGGCGGTTTGGTTCATAAACCAAAATTTTTTTCGGGCGGCTTTGGGCGGTTTGGTAACGAAAGGGTTAAAACCCCAGTAGACCCTATTGTAGAGTATACTATAGTTTTACAAAAGGGTTTAACTGTGCCTTACATTCTGGGCTTCAGTCAGGGGTTGAAATGTTTGCAAAATCATTTTTATATTTTTGTTTTTGCATTGTTCAAAATTTTTTTGTCTTTTCCAGGTTGAAATTAATGAAAAGTCAACAAGGGTTGTGGTTATATCAAACAGTTGTAAAATTAATTTTGAATATAAGTGGATCCTGAATGAGAAAGCAAGTCAATTGCTTAAAATAACCCCTCCTTCAGGGGTTGTTAAGACTGGTTTCAAAAAAGAGTCCAAAATCGATTTCTGCCCCAGTAAAAAACTGTCTTTGACTGGATGTAAAGTTTACTTGAAGGTTTGTTGTATTTCGTTCTTTAAAATGGATTCTATTCACACTCTGACCATTCGCCTGGCAAACGGTCATTTCTCTTGGTTCCATTCCCTCTCTCAACTAAGAGGTCTTTGTTTTGCAAGCTGCTTGACAACCCCACTGGTGCTGGTGTCACATAAAAAGCACCCAGCACACTCTGTTAAGTGGTTGGCATAAGGGAGGGCATCCTGCTGTAGAAACCTTGCCAAAACAGACAAATGGAACTTGGTGCAGCTCTCCAGCCTGCTTGCTCTTGTCAAGCCATCCAACTCATGCCAACATGGGGAAATGATGAAGATGACGATGATGATGATGATTATATTCAACCATTATCATTCATTATCATTAATTAACATCTGATTAACATTAGATATTCCTTGCTTGTTGTTGGTCAGCTGGGTCTGCTGCTCAACATCATCATTGAACTTATTTTGTAAGTCTTTCATCATTTCCTGTGTGAGGCCAGCATCATGAGATCTAACCTAACCACAGTTTGTGGAGTCCCATGTTTATATAGGTGTATTATAGGTGCTGGCATGGCTGTATGGTGATAAGTTTGCTTCCCAACCACATGGGAAGATAGAATTGGGGTGCAGCCTAGATGCCGAATCAAAGACATTGATGAAATTGACCTAGATTTCATTGTGGGGTCATATGCAGCAGTTCAAGCGTTTTTGACCCCTGGGTAGTAGCATTCAGATGTCTCTGGAAGATGAACAAATGAAGTGTATCTAATCACACTAGAACAGCATCTGGGCAGGTATCGAAAGAATACACACCTGCAAACTTTCAGCCTGTTGCATCAATTATTCTCAGAGATAGCGTGACCGAAAGATTGCTACCCATAGTCAGAAACGTAATTTTGAGAAAAATGCAAGAAAATGCTGGAAATGGCTGATTTTACAGCACCCAACTACACAAGGATAATATCCACATTTTTTTCGAGGTGTAAAAAGATTCGAGTGGGGTCATTGCCAGTACCGCCTGACTGGCCCCGTGCCGGTGGCACATAAAAATTACCCACTACACTCTCGGAGAGGTTGGCATTAGGAAGGGCATCCAGCTGTAGAAACTCTGCCAGATCTAGATTGGAGCCTGGTGTGGCCATCTGGTTCGCCAGCCCTTAGTCAAACCGTCCAACCCATGCTAGCATGGAAAGCGAACATTAAACAATGATGATGATGATTTGCAGTTTTGCACAGTCTAATAATGTCCAGAGCCACATCCTTTGCTATTTTTCTGAGATTTTGCTATCTAAAATCTGAGGTGTTAGTTTTGCCTTAAATTACAAATTAAATGCAGTTCTTGTAATGGGAACATTGTCAGTTGCACATAGGCAGAGTTTATGTATTTTGATTAGTAAACCTTCAATCATTGGGCAATAAACTGCGCTTGTGAAGACCTGTTGAATCAAGTGAAGTTGTTGTCATGGCCAATGACAGTGCTGGCAGACTAGTCCCGGTGGCATGTAAAAAGCACCACTCAAGCGTGATCGTTGCCAGTGTCACCTGACTGGCCCTCATGCCAGTGGCACGTAAAAAGCACCCACTACACCCTCAGAGTGGTTGGCGTTAGGAAGGGCATCCAGCTGTAGAAACTCTGCCACATCAGATTGAAGCCTGGTGCAGCCTTCTGGCTCGCCAGCCCTTAGTCAAACCGTCCGACCCATGCCAGCATGGAAAGCAGATGTTAAATGACGATGATGATGATATTAAATTGGGAAGCTTTCTCCAGATGCTACGTCACAGCAGATTTGGTGTATATTACAAAACACACACACTATTTTGTATGCAACTGATAATATCTTTATATATTTTATTGTAGAATATGTCTTTCATCTGTCATTTTCTAACTTCATGATTCTCTTCAGATCGCCCATGGACCAACTTATAACATCTTCATAACTGGTGACGCTGGTTATCCAAACCTTGAGTTCTCATTTTTAACGTACAACTTTGGTAACACCTTCATTCACAAGGCAGGCATGGAGCAGAAGATTGCTGTGCTTCAAGTTCGAAATAATGACAAAAAGGATATTAGGTGAGATGTCCGAAACAGTGTGGACAATGTTTTCTCTTTTTAAGTCATACAAAGTCATTTTATTGTCTTTTGTTTGATTTTGCATATGGAGTAGGCACTAAACTCTGCTTCCGAAGACCTGTTGGGGCAAGTGAAATCGAAATTGAACCAAATTCGATGTCTGGCACCTGTGCCAGTGGCGCTCCATCTGAGCGAGATCACTGCTAGGGCAGCTGTTTGGCTTCCATGCTGGTGGCATGTAAAAAGCACCATTTGAGTGTGATCGTTACCAGTGTCACCGTACTGGTACATGAACAAAACATTCGAGCAAGGTCGTTGCCAGTGCCACTAGACTGACTCCTGTGCAGGTGGCAAGTAAAAAAACACCATTTTGAGCGTGGCCATTGCCAGTACCACCTGACTGGCCCTCATGCCAGTGGCACTTAATAGCACCCACTACACTCTCCAAATGGTTGGCATTAGGAAGGGCATCCAGCTGTAGAAACTCTGCCAGATGAGATTGGAGCCTGGCGCAGCCATCTGGTTGCCAGTCCTCAGTCAAATTGTCCAACCCATGCCAGCATGGAAAGCGGACGTTAAACGATGAAGATGATGATGAGTAGGCAGTGGTGGGAGATCCTGCGTTTGACTAGTGTCAGCACTATATATCATTACCAGCTGTTTTTGTGTGTGTCTTTAAATTACTGACCTACAAGTGGTGATACTGTTATCATTTCCCCCGTCAATAAGTTATCCATTGATTTTGTACTTAAAAAAACAGGTGAAATAAAAGATCCTTCATCTGGGAAACAGGTAAAGCTTATCAGCAGGAACGGCATCTGTTTGTAAAACAAGGCTTCGGTAATCATTTAATCCATGCTGGCATGGAAAAATGGATATAAAAGTGAATGAATTATAATTTGGGAATAAAAATGGGAATTTTCATTTTTTTTAATCTGAGAAAGAAACAATCCTGCCTTGAATGGCATAACCCCCCCAACTGCAACCAAATCTATTTTTATTTTACAAATTTTAACACTTTTTTTTTCTTTTAACTTACCATTTTCCTTTTCTGTGTTTTAGCTTGGATTGTCTTTACACTCCAACCAAACAGTTAATGTATGAATTTAAAGCCACCAAGGTTGAACCAAAGAAGAGCGTTACAATATCCTTTTCATTCTATCCAAGAAAACCTATGAAATATACTGAAATCGTTCCATTCTTAATAAATGGTCTTTCAACACAAAATGTTACTTTCATTGGTCGAGGTATTGAAATGCAGGTAAAATACCAGAGAGATATATTTGTGTCATCTTTTTGTTTTTCTTTTTCAAAGAATATTTAATTAAAGTTCAATTTTTGATATTTCATTTTAGTATTTTGGTACTGAATCTGGAAGAATGCAGTAGTTTGAAGCTAAAACTCAGTATTCTTCAGTTAAATCTTCTTTCTTCTCTAGATGCAATGCCCAGAATGTAGGACATTGGCAGTCAAGTTCTGCCACAATTCTCTGTTCTTTGTTTTCTGTAACAGCTCCTGTCTCTGATGTTAAAATCCTTCTTTCTTCCAACCAGTCCACCAAGCTTGACATCCATATCATCTTTCTTCTTCTGCTTCTTTTCCCTTCAATCTTTCCGGTCATCACTAAATTATCCAGGCCCTTTCCAGCCAAATATCAGTGCAATAACTAATAATTACCAAACACACATCTCATATCAATATAATCTCACCGGATTTTTATTAATCTTTAACAAATTCGTTAAGTATTTTCATTAGATATCTTTAAATATTAAAAAGTGGGGATCTTTTCCTTTTGATGGACGGAATTCAACACAATTTCTAGTTAACTAAACAATTTGAAACTTCGTATACTGGTAGAATGAGTCAAAAGAAAACATTATTTTCACTTGGCTTTTTTGAGAAAATTGTAATTTGTAAGTTTAACGTAGTTTAATTCTTCGAATTTTAACCAATGAATTGCCTGCATTTGAGCTCAAATCATTTGCTGCATTATCGATATTGATAAACAAACGAGGAGACGCATGCCGCATACACACACACACACACACACACACACACATATATTCAGATACATACACACGTACACTTGCACACACACACACACTCTCTGTCACTCTCTCTCTCTCTCTCTCAAACACATGCATATACATTTGCACAAGCACATAGTAATTAATATATAAGTGTACACACACATACAAATAGAGATATACATATACGCACACAAGCATACATACATGTTCATGAGTTCGCACTGGTGTTGATAGAATCGACTTAATACTTTTGTATCTCATGCTTTGTCCCCTCTGTGTTTTGCCCCTTGCCGGAACAAATTTACACAAAACGTAAATAAACCAGAAATGGGGGAGGGTCAATGTTTCATCGTTTCGGGGTCGATAAATTAAGTACCAATTACGCACTGGTGTCGATTTTTTTCCCAATTTATATCACAGCCTCCAACAAGCTGGGGCATCCTTTTATGAAAAAATATTTCGCAAATTTTTACAATACGACCCACACTCCACGTGCACCCTCATATCCCACTCTAGACCGATTTAGGCATATTATTGTTTTGTTTTTGTTGTTTTTGGCCCTTCAAAACCATCGGAGAAGCCTTTGCGGTAAAAAAAAATAAAGAAAATATTAAAAAAATATCGTTAATATTTTTGTTGGGCAACGAAATTCATTGATTTAAGAGATATGGCTGTTATTTCTAGCACATGCCTCGTTTGTTTATCAATATCGATGAGCGAGACAGACAGAAGAGAGAAGGATGAATAACACGTGTGTGTGTGTGTGTGCGCTGTTTACGTTGCAACAGGATGTCTGAGTTTTTAGACGCAGCAAATGATTTGAGCTCAAATGCTGGCAATTCATTGGTTAAAATTCGAAGAATTAAACTACGTTGAACTTACAAATTACAAATTTATCAAAAAAGCCAAGTGAAAATAATGTTTTCTTTTGACACATTCTACCAGTATACGAAGTTTCAAATTGTTTAGTTAACTAGAAATTGTGTTGAATTCTGACCATCAAAAGAAAAAGATCCAAAAGTGGTAATGACACAAAAGAACAAATGAATTATTGCTTTTAAAGCAGGAAATTTTTTCATGAATTCTACTTTTTTATTTTATATTTGAAATTTGTCAAATGAGGTGGGGGTCGAAAAGTTATAATACCATGAAGGGGCCAAACGATGTAAGAAGTTTGTTAACCCCCCATGTTAATCTATGAATCTTTTAGAGTCTTTTACTTGTTTCAGTTATTCGACTGTGGCCATACTGGGGCACTGCCTTGTTTAACTATTGTTTATTTTTCTCTCTGTTTAAGGTCGAAGTAGCAGATCATAAAAAAGTTGTGAGACTTGATTCTTATGAAGTGGGCAGTGTCATTAAAAGGACTGTTCCAATTATCAACCGAACTCCAGCTTCTGTTACATTCAGTATTGTTTGTACTCCAAATTGTACTCAACTCAAAGAAAGTGGAGTGCTGACCATTTTCCCAGCGGCTCCCATTACTCTTGCAGCTTTGAGTGGCAGTGCAAAGATACAAATTGTCTTCAATCCAAAATCAAGAATTCCTCAATTTACAGAAGAGGTAAACTTTATTTCCAGGAAAATATTACAAGACAAGTGAAGTTGTGGTTGCAATGTTAAGTATTTCACTTCCCAACCAGTTGGCTTTAGGTTAAGTCCTGCTTCATGGCACCTTGGGCTTGTCTTCCCAGGCTGATCAATGCTTTGTCGAGTGGATTTGGGAGTAGATGGGAACTGCAAGTAAAAGAAGTCCATCACACACACACATATATATATATATAATAATAATAATAATAATTTGAGGGAATATTATTCCTAACTTACAGGGAAAAATTCAATTTAGAAATACTAAATCAAATTTCACAAAATATAATATATATATATAAAAATTAGAAAAAAAACACCTTTTATCAATTCAAAATGAACAATTAAATTACACCATCTAGAAAATTACATATATAAATATAGCCACGAAACACGTGTCGTTATTCTACCAAATATATACGTTTTTATTATTATTTTGCAATTTACTTAATCTCGATATATTATTATTTTAATATAAATATTTCTATTATATGTAATTTAATTGTTCATTTTGAATTGATAAAAGGTGGGTTTTTTTCTAATTTATATATATATATATATATATGAGGACACCTGGCCTAGTGGTTAGGGTGTTAGACTCATGATTGCAAGATCATGGTTTCAATTCCTAGACCAGGGGGTGCATTGTGTTCTTGAGCAAAACACTTCAACTCACACCTTTCTGCAGTCACTTAACACCTGATGCCTGGTGCACAGTGCACCTGTTCAGGCAACGTCAATTTAATCACTATAAACAATTCATTTGTGCAGGTTGTTCAGAAAAAAATAGAACACTCTTACATCATCTTCGAGATGGGAGAGTCCATCATCATCATCATATAAATATATATATATATATATATCACCGTGACCAACCAGGCTATCAGATGTTGCTACACATCACTGGTCACAATGCGCTTTGCATTGTTTTAGCCTTCAAGTGACGCCACCTGGCTGGCTAAGCGAGCAGGCCAACAGAAGAAAGAGTGAGAGAAAGTTGTGGCAAAAGTGTACAACAGGGATCGCCCCCCCCCCTGCCGGAGCCTCATGGAACTTTAGGTGTTTTCGCTCAATAAACACTCACAATGCCCTGTCTGGGAATCGAAACCGCGAGTCCGCTGCCCTAACCATTGGGCCATTGCACCTCCACACACACACACACACATATATATATACTGTAGTTGTTAGTTAGGCCAATCAGAAAGTTACCATTCCAGGCAAGATAGAGTTATCTTCTTTTGATCAGTTCCAATTGTGTCTGAAATGTAACAGATTATGTACGCTCTCCATTTGCTAGTCATATTCTGAATTGCTTTGATTGAGGAAGGTTTATGTAATGGATATATTTGCTATTATATGTTGTGCAGACCTGAAACATATGTATTAAATGATTTCAGAATATCACTATTTGGTTTGACTTCATTATTACAACTAATACAACTCAATGCCAGTACAAATGAATCAGTCCAGACTCCACTTATGAAGATACTCAAGATACTCGAGTCAAAAATTCCAGTACTGTGCACCACTTCTTAGCATGACATGAAATATATATATATTTAAACTCCAAAAACAAGATGTTTAGTGAGTGCCCTCATAAGAGGAAATTCATGTTGGAGACATGAAATTCCCTGTTTGCTAACTAGGGAAATGCTGCCAGCATCAGCCATCTTCAGCATAACTGGAGCTGATCTAAGCGGAAAACTCTGCCTCAGCCAGTCTTTTACCGGTTGAGTCTTATTCTGGAATTTTTTTCATTTACCAAATTAACTCATCATGACAGTTTCCTGCATTCTCTTGTAGAGGTTTATGTGCTTTCAGCCATCTGAATCTGATGAGCCACCTATACAGCTCAGAAGTTTTATATGTCTGAAAACAATCGTCATTCTTTGGCCATATAACATTCTAAGTATATATATATATATATATATATATCATCATCATCATCATTTATTTAATGTCCATTGTCCATACTGGTATGGGTTGGACAGTTTGACCAGGGCTGGCATGCTGGAAGGCTGCACCAGACTCCAGTCTGATTTGGCATGGTTTCTACAGCTGGATGTCCTTCCTAACATCAACCACACACATTATATATATAATGTGTGTTTGTGTGTGTGTGTGTATATATATATATATATATATATATATATATATATATATATATGCAGATACGTATGTGTGTGTGTGTGTATCTCGTTGCCCTAGCATCATGCGATGGTTGTAAACCAGCCGTGTCCTTAGTTTCTTGTCTTCTGTGAAAATTTGTCTGGCCATGGGAGGAAATATCACTTCATTTGGGAATTAGTGAAGGTTGGTGACAGGAAGAGCATCAAGCCATAGAAAGAAATCTCCCCCAATGAATTCCATCTAACTCGGAAAGCTAGATGTTAAAACGATGATGATTTCCACCTGTAATTTAGAAAATAATGCACTTTCCTTTCTTCAATTAATGTTTTCTGTTTTGCAAAAAGATGAACTTTTCAATTATTTTATTTCTATCTTTTATCTTTTACTTGTTTCAGTCATTAGACTGTGGTCATGCTGGGGCACTGCCCTGAAGAATTTTTAGCCAAATGAATTGATCCCTGTACTTGTTTATTTTTTTTTTTTGCTTGGTACTTATTCTAACAGTCTCTTTTGCCAAACCACTAAGTTATGGGTGTGTAGACTCACTGCCACCAGTTGCCAAATGGTGGTGGTGGTGATGGTGGTGGTGGTGGTGATGGTGGTGGTGGGGGTCAAATACACATACACATACCACATCTACGAAATCCACTCACAAGACTTTGGTCAGCTTGAAGCTAGTAGAAGACATTTGCCCAAAGTGCCATTCAGTGGGACTGAACCAGGAGCCACATGGTTGGGAGGCAAGCTTCTTAGCACACAGCCACATTTGCACCTATGTTTTATTTTAATTTATTTTATTTGTGTTTTCCAGAATGTTTCCTTCATACAACAATCAATGACAAGATTCTGTTTGTTTGTTTTTGGCCATATTCCAGGTTTGTTTGGAACAGGCAGGAGTATCTCAGCCATTATTCTTGATCAAAGGGTTCTGTCTTGCAATGGAGTTAAATTTGGAGACTAATTCCATCCCTTTTGGTGCCGTTGTTCTGCAAAGTTCCAGCACCCGCAAAGTTTCTGTCACCAACACTGGAGACATCAACGTTAAGTATGGAAGCTTTATACATAGGAGAGAGAGAGAGAGAGACTGGAGTGTGGGAAGGAGAGGGATTTCTTATTTATGCATGGGATATATATATATGTATGCGTGTGTATGTGTATATATATATATATATATATATATATATATATAATTCATAGATCAGTATATTCTGCACAGAATACACTTAGTAGGACTGAAGAGATTCAAACTTGAGTGTGGAGAGAAATGAATGCAGGGATAAGCAAGTTGGACAGGTCAATGTATAAAGTACATCAAATACAGGATATGCAAAATATTGTGTATATATATGGATGCATATAAAAAAGGTCTGACTTACATAGAATGCAAAAGATATAAAGAACTAAAGGGATTGAGGAAGAGTATTACAAACGCAACAGCTGTTTCTGGGGGCTCAGTAGTCCATAATAATGGTTGTTGATTGATTCCCTCATAGAATGAGATGAGCTACTGTCTTCAGGGAAGAGCTCTTACATCTGAGGTGTTAAAGGAGCAAAGTTCAAAGTTCCATCATTTTATAATGTGTGTGTGTATATATATATATATATATACATTTGTTTTGTATTTCATGTATTTGATATACTTTATATATTGTCTATCTAATTTGCTTATCTCTACTTTTACTTATATGGAGTGATTAGCATTAGGAAGGGAATCCAGCTGTAGAAACACTGCCAGATAAGACTGGTGCCCGGTGCAGCATCCTGGCTTCCCAGACCCCAGTCGAACCGTCTGACCCATGCTAACATGAAAAGTGGATGTTAAACGATGATGATGATATATTTATATATATATATATATATATATATATACACATACATGGTGAACCAAAATGATTTGACACATTTGGAGGCTTAATAAAAGCACAAAATAAGAAATAATGAAAAGAAAATTTGTATTTTCTGAATGTACATATAATGCCATTTTATTTCATTAAGTTTTAAAAATTAAATCAGCTAAATGCTTCCCATCATTGTCAACACACTGTTGGAGACGTTCATGAAAGTTATCGATAACTCTATGGATCATTTCTTCTGGAATGGTGAAATGTGATTTCTTCCTGTGGGGATATTTAAAATCAAAAGTATTCAGTCATCGCCCTCAATCTATTGATGAATTAAAATGTGCAATTTGTGTAGAAATAGCAACCATTCCAGAAGAAATGATCCATAGAGTTATCGATAGCTTTCATGAACGTCTCCAACAGTGTGTTGACAATGATGGGAAGCATTTAGCTGATTTAATTTTTAAAACTTAATGAAATAAAATGGCATTATATGTACATTCAGAAAATAAAATTTTTCTTTTCATTATTTCTTATTCTGTGCTTTTATTAAGCCTCCAAATGTGTCAGATCATTTTGGTCCACCCTGTATATATATATATATATATATATATTTCAACAATTGAGGGTAAAATTAATTAATTAATCAATTTCACCAAGTATTCAGTATGCAAATTTAAGGCGAATTCAAATTATTACATTATATAAAAGGGCTTAGTAAAATAAATTACTTTGCCGCATACTGAACTCATTAGAAATAGCAGCTAAAAACACTTTTTTAAAACTATTTCTAATACTTAAAGAAAACCTCTCTCATATAGTGTTTGCTCAATTCAACTCACGAAAGTATGGGGGTAGAGACATTAAAAAATCAAATGCAAAGGTTATTTGAGAACGTACGTTTCAAGATTAGTCAAACTCGACATTTCTATCATCAGCTCAGAACTCCCTGGTTTGGATTTGAAAACACTGAAAGTGGGAGCATACCCTTTCGGCTTCTTATCGCTTCTGAAGATCTGCTCGGAACTAACAGTGCCAACAAACTCAAAAATGCAAGCGAAGAATTTCTGCTCTCCCCTTTCCACCAGCGTGGGTTAAAATCAGTAAACACTATGCTTTTTTCGGTAAAATCCGAGGCATTATATAGAGAGAGATGAATTATAATTTCAATAATTGAGGGTAAAATTAATTAATTAATCAATTTCACCAAGTATTCAGTATGCAAAGGGACCATTTAAGGCGAATTTAAGGCTATTTCTAATGAGTTCAGTATGCGGCAAAGTAATTTATTTTACTAAGCCCTTTTATATAATGTAATAATTTGAATTATATATATATATATATATATATATATATATATGAGTGCTTACACAGAGTAGGTAAAGAGAGAGTGGATGATGTAAGTGATGTCATATTTAGAATTTCAATTGTTTTACCTGTGCTGTGCAGTATAACTGCATTACATCATTCATTGTTCAGCAGCAGCAGTCTGCCTGTCTGTCTGTAAGTATGTCTGTGTGTGTGTGTGTGTGTGTACATCTGTATGTATATATTACAAACATCATCATCATGAGACACATGTAGCATTGACTCATCCCCCTCCCCCTCAACCGAACCAAATTACCTCTCATTAGGCACTACACCCACCTCTCTTGCCCCCCCCCACCCCCACCTCTGCAGCCTATCCAACCATTTCCTCTTCCTGGAAGCTCTCTCATTACTATCTGGATCCTCTTCTGCATTCCTCTACCTTCCCTACCTTGTGACTCATCAGTTATCCACCCTGCAACTCTACCCAACTTTCTTTTTACAGTTGTGGGCTGCCACCCTATCCCCTCATCTCCTCCCTGTACAACCTTGCATCCCCATCCCCACCCATTCCTACTCACCCCATTCAAGGAGCCACCCAGATACCCCATCTCTTATCTGTCTCTTCAAAGTTTCTACCCCCATTCTCTACCCCCACCCCATCTCCTCTCACCACTACCACCCACAAACCTACCCTCCCCGCTTGAGGTCCTCTGAGGTACATGGTGACCTCACGAATGCTGGTGCCATGAAAAACAAAGCACCCAGTACACTCTTTGGTGCCCCTGGATCCTGCTAAGCCATCCAACCCATGCCAGCAGGGAACAGGATTGCTAAATGATGATGATGATGGTGGTGACGATGATGATGATGATGATGATTCATTGTATATTCTGTGTATTTTTCTTTTCTATTTTTCAGAATTCGATGGGATATAGACAGGCTTTCTCCAGACTTTAACATTTCTCCTGTTCAGTGTCATATGATTGTTGGAAAGCAAGTTATCTTTGAGGTGATATTTAAACCCCTGAAGATACAGCGCGATATTCGTTATAAGGTATTGTTATTATTATTATTTTGTTGTCTTTGCACAGCTTCTAATGCTGGACATGTACTACGGTGCCAGCTGTTCACTAACAGTGAACTAAGGTAACACCTCTTATTTTCTCGAGCACCTTCCTGAGTATTTGAGGAGTTCCAAGCAGTGCTGTTTTCTGCAAGTGCTCTGCCCTTATTGCAGCCCCTATTTGTTCCATGTACTTCTCAAGATTTTTACTCACTGTTCTCAAGGCTCCGACAATTATTGATACTACTACCACCTTTTTCAGCGACCACAACTGCTTAACCTCTCAAGCTAACCTGTTATATCTATCGACTTTCCTTTCTTCCTTATCGTATGCCTTGTCACAGCTGGGGCATGCTATATCTATGATCCAGCATCATTTGCTTTCTTTCTCAATTAACACTATGTCTGGCTTCCTATTCTCTATCTCATGGTTGCATTGAATCATAAAATCCCACAGGATTTTTGCATTACCATTTTCGATGATGCTTTTGGGTTTATGTTCGTACCACTTTTTTGCTCTGTCAAGTCCATACTTGTGGCAAAGTGTCCAATGGACAATCCTTGCTATATTGTCATGATGTCTCTTATATTCTTTCTGGGTGAGTGGCGTACATTGACTGGTAATATGCCATACGCTTTCATAGTATACACTATATCAACGAAGGAACTGACCTGGGCTTCATCCTTACCATAAAGATTGAGGTCATGAATACGCACCCAGCCTTTGCTTTCTTCAGAATCAGTGTTAGTGGTATCATGCACAGTTCAAAGATCAGTGGGAACAGGCAGTCCCCTTGGAAGATGCCTCTCCTGATTTCTATTGTCCTTAAATTTCTTCCGTATACCGTCAGGTCCAAGCAATCGCTCAACATTCGATGCAATACCAAATAGGTTCATATATTCCATAATCCAAGAATGTAGAATCATATCATATGCCTTACGATAATTGATCCATGACATGGCTAAGTTAGTTTTCCTCCTCTTGCAGTCTCTAAGTACAGTTTTGTCTATCAGGAGTTGATCCATGGTACCTTTGCACTTACACTTGCAACCCTTCTGCTCATGTGGCAGGACTCCATTTTTTCCAGATATTCGTACATTGACTCTGCGACTGTTCCAGTTAATAATGTCCATGTAAGTGACAAACAGGATATCGGCCTGTAATTAGTATTGCCTTTGTCAATGTTTTTCAAGCACAGCACTGTCCTACCCATTGTCAACCACTCTGGTGTTACTTTTTTTTTTTTGCTGGTATTATTATCATTATTATTATTATTATTATTCATACGTCTGTTTTTCATGCTGGCATGAATTGGATGGTTTGAATGAGGTCTGGAGAGCCAGTGGCTGCATCAGGCTCCAATCTGATCTGGCAAGGGTTTTACAGCTGGATGCCCTTCCTAATGCCAACCACTCCAAGAGTGTAGTGGGTGCTTTTTACATGCCTCTGGCACAGGAGCCAGTCAGGTAGCACTTATTGTTATTGTTGTTACTACTACTACTACTACTATTGGCACGTGAACAAAACATTCAAGCAAGGTTATTGCCAGTGCTGCTGGACTGACTCTTGTGCAGGTGGCACGTAAAAAACACCATTTTCAAGCGTGGCCATTGCCAGTACCGCCAGAGTGGCCCTCATGCCGGTGGCACTTTAAAAGCACCCACTACACTCTCAGAATGGTTGGTGTTAGGAAGGGCATCTAGCTGTAGAAACTCTGCCAGATCAGATTGGAGCCTGGCGCAGCCATCTGGATCACCAGTCCTCAGTCAAATCGTCCAACCCATGCCAGCATGGAAAGCGGATGTTAAACGATGATGATGATGATGATTGTTATTGTTATTATTATTATTACTGGACGATAAGAGCATGTTGCGATTTGTAACAGAGATTGCTTATTTAAAGGTTTGAACAATATTTCAACAGCTCGTCTGTCTTTTTTCTTTTCTTCTTCTTTTTCCTTTTACCAGTTATGAAATTGAAAACTTCTGATGTCATTCTATCAAAAATAGGAACACAGGATTTCCTCATTTATATTTTGAATTATGTGGTTGTTTCCATTTCACCTTTTGAACTTGAAGAAGATGCACAATCTGTTGAAATAGTGTTCAAACCATTAAATAAACAATTTCTATTACAAATCACTTTGCACTCTTCTTATTGTCTATTTACCTTCCCGTAGAGATATGCCAGTCTTCATAAATTATTATTATTATATTATTATTATTATTATTATTATTAATTCTTTTTACAGTTAATTTTTGTGAAAAACTGGTTTACATGTTCATTATTATTATCATTTCTGAATGAAAATTCACAACAAAGAAAACTACTCTCTCTCTCTCTCTACTTTGTTTGTGTGTGTGTATCTATGTTTATATATGTATGACAATGGCTGTCCCCTCATGACCAAGAAAACCATCATTGACCACTGCCCATGCAAAATGCCGGCAATGTCTGTCCATGAGGTTAATGCACTAACAGCCAGCTTCATCAGTGCTCACCATGATTCCTTCCTACTCAACCATAGCATCGGATAGTTGTCTCAATGGTGATTTCACAACCTAAAATTTTAGATCCAATAAGGCTTGCATGGCACCTCACAGACCCTTTCCACTCTACTGACATAATCCAGAGATAAACCAGGGCTAGCTATCAGATGCCAATAAGCTCAAGAATGCAAAAATGCCATAATCTCAAATGCAAGCAAAAGATTCCCAAAATGTTCAATTAATTGAAGAATAGGTGAGAAATCCAAGCCATATGTTAATGGACCTAAGAAATGCAACCTACGTATAGCAGAAAGATCTCATATTCTTCTTAGATCTAGCTATTCTAACACACTGCTTAATTCCAGATCTGAAATTTTTAGCAGTTGTAAACACATGGACAGATTTCTTTTGTCAAATTGAGTTGCTGCCTTGCAAATTTTGATATATTTTCTGTTATTTTGTTCTATACCAGTTATATTTAATTGGCTTTCTACAATCTGAGGCTGAGGATCTTAGTTTTCTTGATTTTGTTTCCTTTTTCTCATTCCATTTCTTGCACCAACCTTTGTCACATTTTTTCCAGACATTTATTTTCATCACTGTCCAGCGTCCTTGGTATTAAAATATTCATAACACATAAACAGAGCCTGAAAGATAGCTTTAAGATACAGGGCATGTTTTATAAATAGGCCTGCTCAAGTATCATAAAAGCATGAAACTATTAGCTTTTTCAGCTGCATATTAAACTGATATTTATCCCTCATTGGATAGAGTATTTTTGTGCTGATTCTACCTATATTGGATCTATATGTGTGTGTATATGTATGTATGTATGTGTGTGTGTGTGTGTGTACGTACGTATAGAGTGTTGGGTGTGGTGTACAAAAATTAAATATTGAGAAAAAAGGTTGTTAGAATACTGGAAAAAAACCTTTTAATTTTTTCATTATTTTTAGCGCTTTCATTTGTTTCTCGAACATGTCAAATAAAATTTTGTGAATATACAAACAGCTTGTTCATATATATAAAACAAATGTTTTTTTTTGGGGGAGGGGTTTGCTTAGAAGAGAACTTTGTTTTTTTGGGGGGGAGGGGGGTTCCATGACAATGGAGATGGATAGATAGAAATATAGGTAGGTAGGTAGGCTGTTAGATAGATAGATAGATAGATAGATAGATAGATAAACAAACAAACCCCCCAAAAATGAACAAGCTGTTTATACATTCACAAAATTCTATTTGACAAGTTTGAGAAACAACAGGAAGGTGCTAATAATAATGAAGAAATAAAAAGATTTTTTCCAAAATTCTGACGACCTTTTTTCTCAATATATATATACATATATATCTATATATATATATATTTACACACACAATCAGGTAAAAAAAAAAACAACTTATAGTGTGCTTTTCAAAGCCTCTCTGCAAGCATTGGCTACCAAATGCTATTATATTTGCTGATTGAATTAATCAACTTATTTATAATATATGTAACATTCAGCAATTAACAGCTGGTAATGATGTGCTGAAACAATTGCAGTGAAATGTAACGAAACATGTTCAATCCATCCTCTCTTGTTAATATTTGTGTACCTGCACACACATATATATATGTGTATATATTGTTGTCATTGCCAGAATATCCCATGCTATGTGAATGAAGGAGAATACCCACCATTGTTACTGACGCTGACAGGAACTTGTACAGGGACGCCAACTGTTCGGGATATTTGCAACTTCCAAACTCATGTCCGACACAAGGAAACCAAGAACCTGATTATCAGCAACAAAACCAACCAACTTTGGGAACTGAGACCAATAATTGATGGAATCTATTGGCAAGGTCCTTTGAAATTTGTTGTGGAACCCCAGGCCAGCAAAGCTTATGAAATTACCTACAAACCTATGCGGATGACTGGTGCCGATGGCAAGAAACATACGGTAAATAGAAAATAGTGGCATAATTCTGCTCTAAGCATATTTTCAGAATGTGTGTTCTACATATGGGAATTCACACAATTATGAAAAAAAAAGATTTAAAAAAATTTTTCAAAATTTTTCAAAATTAAAAAATAATTTTTCAAACATTGTTTTTAAATCATAGAATTTTTTGCTTAAATACTAGCAAAGGACCTTTAAATGTGTTTATGGTGAGAAAATGACAAACAAACAAGGCAGGTATGCGGTGGTCATGAGATGTGCTAAAAATAACAGCTAAATACCCCTTAAATCATTAAAAAAATTTTTGGTGGGTTTTTGCATAGTTGTGTGGTTTCCCATGTATAGAACACAAATTCGCAAAGATAAATAAAACAAGTCGAGGGTTTATATGCTGTGCGTAAAGCAGAGTTCCACTGAAATAGTTAATAATATTAATAATGGTTTCGAATTTTGGCACAAGGCCAGTAATGTTGGGTGAGTGAGTAAGTCAATTAAATCAACCCCAGCGCTCAACGGTACTTATGTTATTGGCCTTGAAGGGATGAAGGGAAAAGTTGATTTCAGTGGAATTTGAACTCAGAATGTAAAGACGGATGAAATATTGCTAAGCCTTTTGCTTGGCTTGCTAATGGTTCTACCAGTTTGCTGCCCTAATAATAATAATAATAATAATAATAATAACAACAATAACAACAATAACAACAACAACAACAACACAACAACAACAACAACAACAACAACAACAATGAAGAAGAAGAAGAAGAAGAAGAAGCCCTGATGCAGTACCAGGCAGTGGCTCTCATGGCTTCTGATATTGACTGATTTGAAGTGTTATCATGTACATTGTTTTTTCTTGGTGTAAAACATGGGCTACAGCAAATATTCTGCTCAATACCACAGATTTGCTTGTCAGTTGTTTGACCTTAGCCGGTTGAGCATGTCCCTTAGTGACTGATGATATATACATCTCTGATTACAAGCAGGAGTAGTAGGGGAGCATTATAACCATGTGTTGAGAGGAATTCTTTGGGGTTTGGATAATTCACCTTTGGAAACATGAGTGATTTGTTCAACATCCTTAAACAACCCTTATTCAGGGACCTTTTGAGTGGGATGGGTTACTCGACCTGAAGAAATTTCTAACTGGGCCCCACCTTTATGGTCATGCACTGTTTCTCTTGATATGAGAGCACTGTGTCACGCACATATGGTTGTGATGCATGTGCCTGGTGTACCCTTATCAGATGGGTAGTGATGATGGGTATACTGGGCTTCATATATTTGACTCCAGTGTTACTTTGATGGCATGCACTGCCCTCTTAATAATAATAATCCTTTCTACTAAAGGCACAAGGCTTGAAATTTGTGGGGAGGGGCCCAGTTGATTAGATTGATTCCACTATGCAACTGGTACTTAATTTATCGACCCCCAAAAGGATGAAAGGCAAAGTTGACATTGGCAGAATTTGAACTCAGAATGTAAAGACAGACGAAATACCACTAAGCATTTTGCCCAGCGTGCTAACCACTCTGCCAGCTCGCCGCCTATTAGCATTATCTTGTGTTTGAGAATTTAAAATCACTTCTTTAACTTTCTAAGACATTTCAATGCTTCTAAAGCAAACTTCATTTGTTTGTTTACGTTCATCGTAATTTGAATAATAATAATAATAATAAGAAGAAGAAAAAATAATGTTTTAAAGAACCAATAAAAACGTTGGAAGGAAACTATATGATTTTTTTTACTAATGTTTGTGATATAGGATGGAAATGTGAGATATAGGGTGAAGACACATAGCTTAGTGGTTGCAGTATTTGGTTTGTTATCGTATAAGTGAGAGCACATGGCTTGGTGGTTAGGGAGTTCAACTCAGGATCATAAAGTTGTAAGTTTGATTCCTGCTGGTGGCACATAGTGTCTTTGAGCAAGACATTTTATTTCACATTGTTCCTGTCTACTCACCTGGCAAAAATGAGTTTGTACCTGTAATTACAAAGGGTCAGTCTTGTCACACTCTGTGTCACGCTGAATCTCCTTGAGAACTACATTAAGGGCACACATGTCTGTGGATCGGATCATCTAGAACCCTCATTGTAACTCATTGTTCTATATTTATTTCTCCCTTGATGGTTGTCCGATCATTTTGTCTACAACATTATTTGTCTTTACAGGGATCCATATTGTTCCCACTGCCAGACGGGACAGGCATCTTTTACAATTTATTCGGCATTGCAGATCCTCCCAAGCCTGTCGATAAAATTATTCGAGACATCCCTTACAAGACAAAGTACACAGAACTTCTTCCGGTTTACAATTGGAGCAAGCAGACAATCAGGTACAACCATATTTCTCTCCTCTCTCTCTCTCTTCTCACCCTCTCATCATATTTTCCCTCTTCTTATCATCTTCCCCTCCTCTTGTCATCTTCCTCCTCCCATCTGCTTGATTGTGGGGGCAGGGCCTTGACTAACCCAGTCGTTATATCAGTCATTATATATCACCAATTTTTAATAAAGAATCTGTAAAAGAAGTGGACATCTTTAATATAACAGTCGCAGGAGTGGCTGTGTGGTAAGTAGCTTGCTTACCAACCACATGGTTCTGGGTTCAGTCCCACTGCGTGGCACCTTGGGCAAGTGTCTTCTACTATAGCTTCGGGCCGACCAAAACCTTGTGAGTGGATTTGGTAGACGGAAACTGAAAGAAGCCTGTTGTATATATGTATGTATATATATATATATGTGTGTTTGTGTGTCTGTGTTTGCCCCCCCAACATCGCTTGACAACTGCTGCTGGTGTGTTTATGTCCCCGTAACTTAGCAGTTCGGCAAAAGAGACTGATAGAATAAGTACTGGGCTTACAAAGAATAAGTCCTGGGGTCGATTTGCTCGACTAAAAAGGCGGTGCTCCAGCATGGCCACAGTCAAATGACTGAAACAAGTAAAAGAGTATAACACGCCTTTTCTACACATCTAACAGACTAAAATGTTTAAATTGCAATGAATAAGTAATGAAATAAGTCTTTATAAGGGGTTGATTTCAGTTAACCCCAAGAAAACCACAGCAACCATTCCTCAACTAGCATTGTGGAAGACACAAAGTAATCTTTCAAGGTTTTTTCTTACAGAAACACAGAGAACAGTATGTCTTCGATATTGTGCAGATTAAACAAAATTTACTTAAGATTTTAAAAAATTTTATTTCTGATAAAGATGTTTATTGCAGGGTTTGTCGTATGTGGAGCCCCACTTGTGGAAAATAGAAATAAGCATTCTTGACTGCTATTTCTACTTTTTCGGTATGCGGTCAAGCAACCTGTTGCCTGTCCCTTTTTCTTATATACAATATATATACTTAACTTTACAGAAGTTCCTGCCGTTAATCGGCTATATTTACATACCGAATTCTACCAGTAAATAATTGTGGTCTTTGTTTAAAAACCATTAAAGAAATTATTTACTCTTATTATTATATTATATATATATATATACATAGACACCAAAGTAAGCACATACATGTGAAACAAGGTGGGGAAAAATAGTACTTGAATACTGGAGGTAGAGTAATATGCTTTATTATTAAAGCTGCAAAAACATCACCAAAATATCACAGAAAATGCTACTCAGAGTTTCATGTTTACATTCGTCTGACAATTGTGATTAAAAATGGGACACAAATTAAGGTTATATGTATAAATATAATGTATAATATACATTGACAGATACACATTTGAATTTGGTTTCATTTCATTGGTCATTTCAACTAACGGAGTTTTTTTTTTTTCAGAAACGATGATATAAAAAATTAAATATCGTATTGCGTAAAATCAAAGAAGACCTTAAATCAAAAATAAATTTTACTTTTACTTTAGAAGGAAAAACATACATGCCCAGAGTACATTTTAATTAAATTTCTTTTAACATTAATTAATTTTAATTAATTTTGATGTATTTTAATTAATTTTAATTAAACTTATTTTAACATTAATTAATTTGCTCTGAGCATGTATGTGTTTCCTTCTAAACTAAAATTTACTTTTGATTTAAGGTTTTTTCAATTTTACACAGTATGATATTTAATTCACCTTTTCCTAAAAAAATCCTTTAGTTGAAACCACCAGTAAAATGAAACCAAATTCAAATGTGTATTAGTCAACGTAAATTGTACAATATATTTATACATATAATCTTAATTCTTGTCCCATTCTTAATCACGACTGTCCAACGAATGGGAGCATGAAACTCTGAGTAGCATTTTCTGTGATATTTTTGCAGCTTTATATGTATATATATGTATGTATGCATGTATATAGATATATATACACACACACATATATATATACACATATATATACATAAATATGCATATATATATATATATATACATATCATCATCATCATCGTTTAGCATCCGCTTTCCATGCTAGCATGGGTTGGACCAGGCCCAGTATGATCTGGCAATGTTTCTATGGCTGGATGCCCTTCCTAACACCAACCACTCCATGAGTGTAGTGGCTGCTTTTTACGTGCCACCGGAACAGGTGCCAGACGAGTCTGGCAAACGGCCACGATCGGATGGTGCTTTTTATGTGCCACCGGCACGGGGCCAGGCGAGGCTATTCATATATATATATATAACAATGATAGAGATGGAAAATGGAATATATGAGAAACTTTATTGCTCACAACGTTTCTCATGTTTTCCCTTTGCCGTCTCTGTCATTGTTATATGCTCAACGTACACTGAAGAATTCGCAAGGTAGAATCAGTGACAATATATAAATATCTTGGATGATATCAGGTAGCCATAGGCAGTGAATGTGCTTCATTGGCCTACTGCAACGAACATACCCAACACATAAATATTTACCTATATATGTATGTATGTATGTCTATCTATCTGTCTATATATATATTATATATACATATCATCATCATCATCGTTTAGCATCCGCTTTCCATGCTAGCATGGGTTGGACCAGGCCCAGTATGATCTGGCAATGTTTCTATGGCTGGATGCCCTTCCTAACACCAACCACTCCATGAGTGTAGTGGCTGCTTTTTACGTGCCACCGGAACAGGTGCCAGACGAGTCTGGCAAACGGCCACGATCGGATGGTGCTTTTTATGTGCCACCGGCACGGGGGCCAGGCGAGGCTATTCATATATATATATATAACAATGATAGAGATGGAAAATGGAATATATGAGAAACTTTATTGCTCACAACGTTTCTCATGTTTTCCCTTTGCCGTCTCTGTCATTTGTTATATGCTCAACGTACACTGAAGAATTCGCAAGGTAGAATCAGTGACAATTATATAAATATCTTGGATGATATCAGGTAGCCATAGGCAGTGAATGTGCTTCATTGGCCTACTGCAACGAACATACCCAACACATAAATATTTACCTATATATGTATGTATGTATGTCTATCTATCTGTCTATATATATATATATATATATATATATATATATACTTAATCATATTTATACACCTGTACATGCACCTGTCCTCAGAGATAATTACATCTGATATTACTCTTATACATAGAAAAGTACTCTACATACAACCCCTCCCACACATATATATATATAAACTCACTTGTCTATGCACAGATTTATACATGCATGCTCATTTACAATATACATGAAACTCACATTCACAAATACACAAACCGTGAAACATGTATATACAACTAAACTTAGCCTTACTTGTACATGCACCTGCATCTATAATTCACTCACCTGTGGACACATAGGCATAAGCATACATGCTTTTACACAGACACGCCATATCATACATCCCTTCCCCTTTGGGCTTCTTTTTGAGTCCTATATCTAACACTTATGGACACACAAAATCAAAAAGCAACACAACACCAATGACTTTTGGAAGCAATTTTTTTGATATTTTGAATCACTGAAGCATGGAATAAACTACCCATATCAGTTGTTAGCTGTTGGGACACTGCATCCTTCAAAACTTCCATACATCTTGGAATTCACCAACAGTACACCTGATGCCCCCTCCCCGCCTCAACCTTTTTTTCCAGTTCACTTCATTATCATCATCATCCATCATTTTGAATCTGGGTTTTGTCCTCATTAATGGGGGTAGCTAGATCTACCTCAATGCCATAGCAACCACCCTCACACCATCTTGCCCAGTTTTGGGCATCCTCCCTTCTTAAGCCAACCGTCCTAATCTCCTCCACCTGTCCCCTCCACATTTTCCTCAGTCTACCTCGCTTTCGCTATCCATTCACCTCAAACTCTTGCACTCTCTTCAGAATATGTTCCTTATCCTTCCTCAACACATGCCCATATCATCTCACCCCATTCGCCCTTGCCAGCTGTTCTACTGATTCCTCCAACTCCAGCGTCCCCATTAAGTCCTCAGTCCTCCTTTTATCAAACAGTCTCATGTCACACATTTCTCTCACCATCGCTCTCTCAGTCCTTCTCAAAATTGCCATCTCTTTCTCTCTCCCTCAAACACCTTGTCTCATTCCCATACAGCAGCTCTCACACGACTCCTATAGACTTTTCCTTTCGTCTTCAATGAGAGCCTTTTCCTATATAATAATGCCCCACATTCCCTGAACTTCACCCAGCCAAGTCTCACTCTTGACATCACAGCTACTTCACATCCCCCACTTACATCCACTCTATCTCCCAAGTAACAAAACCCTCTTACTGTCTTCATCTCATCACGTAGTGTTTCCACTGACCTCGCCAGCCCTCCACCTCCTTTCTCACATCTTCCACAAACTTATTTCTGCATTATTCTATGAACTGTTCTTGCACTTTAGTCTACCTTTACTTATGACTTGAAGTGTAGCTAAGCACTGTATACAATCAGTTCATTATTATTCATTATTATAATTAAAATTGACATTTCATAATGTACTTTCTCTGTTGCTTAGGATTTCTGTTAAATTCTTCTCATGTTTCCAGCTTTAATGTGAAAAGAGAAGTCTATAAAGCTGACAAAGTTGATCCCACCACGACAATAACTGGTTTAGACTACATTGATGTACCAGCTGGTTGTCAGAAGAATTACAAACTGGATTTTCATGCTTACAAGGAAGGAATGAGCAGCATAAAAGTAAGTCCTTGCTCTATAGTAATATATGATAATTATGAGAGAGGGGAATTAGAATGCTAAGGGTGTGTATATATATATATATATAAATCGAAATAGAAATCAAATTCGATTATTGACATCCTTGCTAGTGGAGCGCTAAGAGTACCATATGAGTGAGATTGTTGCCAGAGCAACAAGCTGGCCTCCGTGCTGATGGCATGTTAAAAACACCATTCGAGCATGGTCGTTACCTGCGTCACCTTACTAGCACTTGTGCTGGTGGCATGTGAAAAAAAAACATTCGAGAGAGGTCATTTCCAGTTCTGCTGGACTGGCTCCTGTGCAGGTGGCACATAAAAAGCACCATTTGAGCGTGGCCATTGCCAGTACCGCCTGACTGGCCCTCGTGCCGGTGGCACATAAAAGCACCCACTACACTCTCAGAGTGGTTGGCGTTAGGAAAATTTGCACACCTATATTAAAAATCCTGGCGAGTTTGCATGGCAACTTTGAGTTTGCTCAATTGAAAGGTGTGGCCTCTAGGGCAAAATTCCTCATCTTTAAAGTGTGGCTCACGTAGACCCGAATGAAATCGAGTTATAATACCGAAACAAATAAAACAATGATAAACTATTTTAATCCCGAGCAAGTCCAGGTTTCTCTGCTATCTATATATATATATATATATATAAAAGAGGCTTTGGGTCAAAAGTGTGTGCACATTTTGCTACATCAGAGGTTGGCGGCCACACCAGTGGTCAGATCGAGCTGAAAATTGACACAGGCATAGAAGGCGTAATGAGGCAGTGTTGAGTAGGTTAAAACTCACCATCTGGAAAGATGCGGTTGCTATGGTGAGAAGATTCAAGGGGGCTCTAAGCCCCCCCCCCTCCTCCAGATTGGTTCGATTGGCATCTAATCTTATCTATAAAATGAAGAAGGCGAACATTGATACAAATTGGATTTTTATGTAAAAAGGGGTCTAAATGGGGCTGGAAGGGGATTCAAATTTACAGGAGGGGGTAACTTGAGGGGGGAATTTGATTGGGAGACATTTTGTGGCGCTACATTGGTTGCTTTGGTGTGAAAACTGGGATTTTACTGATTTTGGGGGACACTTGGTGGTCTAGATCGGACACCTTTTGCCCGATTTCAATCAAATTTTCAACATGGTAAAGTGGAAGCAGATTTGTAATTTAAACGCAGAAATTTAATTTTTTTTAATAAATGGCAGAGAGATAGACAGAGAAAGATAAAGAGTAAGAGAAAGCGAGGGAAAGTCAGAAAGGAAGAGTAAGAGAGTGGGAAAATGAGAAAGGATAGAGAAACAAAGAGGGAGAATGTGGCGATAAGAAACAGAAAGTAACAGCCACAACTTCACTTGCGCATAGAGCGGGTCACCTTAAGCTAGTATATATATATAAATAAGAAAATGGAGAAACAAATTTAGTTTGTTCATCAACTGTCGGATATTATGTTCGATTATTTATTCATCTAACAAAATGAGAACATCAATAGCATACACATATATCTTATAATTCAATACATTAAGATAAGAATACAAATATATCCTGTTATTTTCATGTAAAAATAATTTTAGTCATAAAATATAATAAAGAAGCCATTTGTTTTTTTGTACGAAGGGAGGCAACTCGGTAAAGGGAATTAATTTCACACGCTGTAAATATTTATTTCCCTTTTTTCTCTTACACTGAATGAAATTTCTTACTAATACGCGCACGCGCGATTTAAAGATTAAACAACAAAAGATACTTTCCTGCAGAACCTTGGGGTCGACCAGAATTAACCCTAAATTAAAAAAAAACACACACACACACACATTCTCAAAATCCATTGAAGATGCTGTGGAAATTAGTAAAACATTTCAGGTATACTTCATTTGAGGTCTCATAATGAACACATACATACAATTACAAAGCTACATATGCAATACACACACACGCGCATTCACATATCAAGCAATTCACTTAGCTACAATCCCTAAGAACTGTCCTGACTTGGCAAAAATGTTTTGCCCCCTTATTAATGACCAGTTTGAATTCTGCAAAGGAAAGCAAAAATCCTTAAACAAATCCCAAAGAGCACACACGTGCTCATACTCACACACAGCCAGGACATTTGTGTGCCTGTTGCTTGAAGAGAGAATCCATTTCTTCATTTTCAATTAAGTTATTTACCACCAGTCCAGAACCCCTATTTTGCTCAGAGCATCAACTTCCTGAAAACTGTTAAGAAACATGCAACGAAAAGGATACCTGCTGCATCAGGCGTTGACCATACTCTGAATGGCTTGCTTCCCTGGACATGGACACAGTAAAGCTCTCATGTCTGACAGCTGACTTGGTAGACACCCACAAGATTATCCACCACCATCTTTCCAACAACAACCTTGGGGCACCTTTTTCAATTCCAGGCATCTAATACTAATGGACATGCTTATAAAATCAAAAAAAAAAAACAAAAACAGAAAACAAAAACCCCACAACACCCACGACTTTCAGAAACATTTAATTTACATTGGGAATAGGTGAAGCATGGAAAAAAATTCCCACATCAGTTGTTGGCTGTTGGGACACTTCATTCTTCAAAGCTTCCATGCTTCCTGAAATTCACCAACAGTCCACCTGATGTCCATCATCCCCCACTTTTTTCTTAAAGAACTTATTTATGGTCCACTTCCCATGCCTTGTCCTGTGTCCACTTCCCGTGCCTTATCCTGTGTCCACTTCCCGTGCCTTATCCTGTGTCCACTTCTCGTGCCTTATCCTGTATCCACTTCCCGTGCCTTATCCTGTGTTCACTTCCCGTGCCTTATCTTATGTCCACTTCCCGTGCCTTATCCTATGTTCACTTCCCACGTCTTATCCCATGCCTTAATCTATGTCCACTTCCACGCATTAACCTATGTCCACTTCCCGTGCCTTATTCTATGTCCACTTCCCATGCCTTATCCTATGTCCACTTTCCGTGCCTTATCCTATGTCCACTTCCCATGCCTTATCCTATGTCCACTTCCCGTGCCTTATCCTATGTCCACTCCACGTGCCTTATCCTATGTCCACTTCCCATGCCTTAATCTATGTCCACTTCCCATGCCTTGTCCTATGTCCACTTTCCACGCATTAACCTATGTCCACTTCCCGTGCCTTAATCTATGTCCACTTCCCAAGCCTTGTCCTATGTCCACTTCTCATGCCTTGTCCTATGTCCACTTCCCATGCCTTAATCTATGTCCACTTCCCGTGCCTTATCCTATGTCCACTTCCCATGCTTTATCCTATGTCCATTTCCCGTGCCTTATCCTATGTCCACTTCCCATGCCTTATCCTGTGTCCACTTCCCATGCCTTATCCTATATCCATTGCACATGCATTTTTAGCTGTTTCTTCTGATGAGTTGTAGTGCAACTGAGCACTGTATACAATAAGTTATTATTATTATTATCATTATTATATCTTCATTATTATTCTTTTAATTCATTACAGGTAATCTTTACTCATTTAGAGACAGGTGAATACCAATTTTATGAACTGACCCTTCGATCGATTAAATCAGGAAGTTTGGGGAATATTGAACTTGTCACCCCAGTTCGCTCCAGCATACGACATACGGTCAAACTTGAGAATCCGCTAACCATTCCAGCTCATTTTAATTTCAATACAAATGTTTCAGAACTGATGATTCCTGCAAGTGCAGTTTGTATTCCAGAACAATCTGATGTAAGTTCATAAATGCATTTTATTTTAAATCAATTCAGTTGTACAATTCTATATTTCAGAGATGATGAATTATGTATATTATTTACATTATTTACATGGGCATATGGCATAGTGGTTACTATAGGCTACTAACCCCAAGATTCCAGGCAGCGACCTGAATAATAATAATAATAATAATAATAATAACAATAACAACAACAACAACATTGAAAAATACCTTAGGAATGAGAACCCAGGTTTGAAATTTCCCCAAGACACCTGATGAAGGCTGGAAAGTATATCAGCCGGAATATTGTGTAACCAGGACACTAAACTCTGCTTTTGAAGACCGGTTGAGGCAAGGTAAATCGAAATCAAAGTTGAAATCAAACTCAGTGACTGGCATCCGTTGCTAGTGGAGCACTAAGAGTACCATACAAGTGAGATCGTTGCCAGAGCAACAAGCTGGCCTTCGTGCCGATGGCACGTTAAAAATACCATTCTAGTGGGATCGTTACCGCGTTGCCTTACTAGCACTTGTGCTGGTGGCATGTGAAATATTTGAGCGAGGTCGTCGCCAGTGCCGCTGGACTGGCTCCTCAAACCGGCCAGCAGAGAAAACGGACATTAAACGACGATGATGATGTTTATGTGTAATAAATTGGTTCCAGTAAAGCGAGTCGCCACATCAAAGGTGACAGCTGAATGTTACTACTAGTTTAACCCCAGGCAGATTCTCTTCTTACACTTGTGCTGAATCTGTACTGACCTCATCAGTGCCAAAAGGATGAAAGGTAAAGTTGATCTCAAGAATGTAAAGAGCCGCAAGGAATGCTGTTGTTAGGCATTTTGTCCAAAGTGCTAACAATTTTGCCATCTTGCCACTTTAATATCTTTATCATTCCAATGTCTGTTTTTCCATGCTTACGTAGGTCAGAGGGAATTTGTTGAGATGGATTTTATGCAGCTGGATTCTCTTCCTGTCACCAACCCTCATCAGACACGCTTTTCACAGAATGTTAGAAATGTGAGGCAGCAGGCTGGCAGAAGTAGTAGCATGCCAGGCAAAATGTTTGACATTTCGTCCTTCACATTCTGAGTTCAAATCCCACCAAAGCCGAATGAAATTGCTGGCCTTGTGTCAAAATTGGAAAGCAATACTAGAAACAAAGGATACCATTTGCATAACAACACTCACAAGTATCAAGCGATATCAAATGAAGGGGCCAGTACCACAGGGATCCTATGACTGTTGTCAACATCAATGAACAGATATTAAAACGTTGAAGAGCATCAATGCTGTATGCAAGCACCAAGGTGGAGGTATTGTTTTCAGTTGTGTTTGTTTGTCCTTGGACAAGATATCTCAAGAACCGCTGGATGGATTTGGATGAAACTTTCAGGAATGTTTGGCTTCATGACTGGCACAAACTGATTAGATTTTGGGATTGATCCAGTACCAGACAAGGATTCTAGATTATTTTTCCTTTTTTTTTACTTAATTTTTGAGATTCATTTTTGTTATTCTCATATTTGAGAGCATTCGAGTTTATTTCAGATATTCTCATTTTAAAAATCATCTCTGCCTAATCGTTGAAAGAGAGTGCAAAGGTTTTCACTCTCTGAGTGCCCTTGTTTTAGAATTACCATTCAGTAATGTTATTGTTTTAACTCATTGGGTTGTTTGTGGCCATACTGGAGCACAGCCATCAAGGGTTTTGTCAGTCAAATTGCCCACAGTACTTATTCTTTTTTAAGCCAGGTACTTATTTCATCAGCCTCGTTTTTGCTGAACCACTAAGTCATGGATGTAAACAAACCAGCACCAGTCATCAAGCAGCAACACACACACACACACACGTGATGAACTTCCACCTATTTTCTGTCTTCCATTTTCTCTCATAAGAAGTTGGGCAGTCAAACATTTACAATAGAAAACACTTGTCCAAAGTGCTGTGCAGTGAGATTGAACCTGAAGCCACATGGTTGCCAAGCAAATGTTTTAACCACAGCCGTGCCTGCACCAAGTAAATTGAGTAACCCTTTTTCTTAACTCTTTTAATACCAACTCGCTGCCTCTGGTTCTGTGTTACAAAAGGCACCCATTCTGGTGCCATGAAAAAAAGCATCCAGTCCACTCTGTAAGTGGTTGGCATTAGGAAGGGCGTCCAGCTGTAGAAACTCTGCCAGATCAAATTGGAACCTGCTGCAGCTCGCCAGCTTACCAGTTCCAGTCAAACCATCCAACCCGTGCCAGCATGGAAAGCAGACATTAAATTATGACAATGATGATGATCATTTCAATTAAGGTTTCCCATCAAAATTTCATAATTTCATTTTAATTTATGTTCCAAACACCAGATTATCCTCATCATCGTTGTCGTTTAATGTCTGCTTTCCATGTTGGCATGTGTTGAACAGTTGGGCCAGGCTCCAATTTGATCTGGCAAAGTTTCTACAGCTGGATGCCCTTCCTAATGCCAACCACTCCAAGAGTATAGTGGGTTCTTTTACGTGCCACTGGCATGAGGGCCAGTCAGGCAGTTCTGGTAACAACCACGCTCAAAAAGTGTTTTTTATGTGCTACCTGCACAGGAGCCAGTCCAGCGGCACTGGCAACAACTATTTAACAACAAAGTTATTTTATTAAATTCTTTGTTATTTTCAAAAGTAATTGCTGTATATTTCAACAGAAATATGGCAACAAAAAACGTTCTGGTGATCAAAATTAAAATCTTCCCTCAAAATGTCCCGTTCATTTATGTTCGAAACACCAGATTAATAATGACAGTTATTTTCCAAAATTCATTATTTTTAAAATTAATTGAAACAAAGGCAGTGCATTCCAACAGAAATACGGTAAGTGAAGGGTTAATATAATTATTGGCTACATCTGTTGTGGATTGTGTTTGAAGTTGAGTCTCCCCTGTTTTGCAGGGTGAGGTGACCATTGAATACCAACCGATTAAAATCGGTGAAGTAACTGGCAAACTGGAACTGTTGAGCACTGAACTGGGAAATTATTTATATGAACTGAACCTCAAGGCCACACCAGCAAGCTATGAGAAAAGCATCTACATGCAGACTTCCCTCGGTCTGGTCACCACCCAGGTGGCTAGGTTTATTAACTACTCCAAACAGAAGACAGACTACCTGTGCAAGGTAAGACAATGAGTTATTTAGTAACACACTTTTACTACGGCTGCTGCTGCTGATGTGGTGGTGATGGTGGTGGCAGAATCATTAGCAGTATTTTTTTTGTCTTTACATGGTCAGTTTTTACATCTCCTAATCTCCCCCTTCTATCCTACCAGGTTTCCCACCTTGCATATGCAAGTGTGAAAATACCTCCACTTATTTGAAGCTAACAAGTAACCCTTTTGATTAGCCTCAAACACTGCACCCTAGGACTAGCTCCTACATTCATCAAACTCTTCAATCTATCCTTCTCTCTCTCTCCCCATTCTCCCTCTCTCTCTCCCCATTCCCCTTCTCTTTGTCAAATACCACTAATATGACGTCAACCAGGAGAATTCATCTACGAAGCAATTGACCCAGCTCCCTTTCAGGGTTGGTGAAAGCGATGTGGTGGACAACAAAAAACCTGGCTGATGACAGTCAAGGCTGATCTGGAATCCAACCTAGGGCCCACCCATATCTACGGCGTTCGCCGCTGGAATAAGGAGTGGTTGGAGATCACGTGGTTGTTAGCCTCAAATCGCCAGGCCTGGTCGGCGTTTGTGAGAGATGCAGCATTGAGGATGAATGAAGCCAGCTCAACCCATCCCAGGTGAATGCTGTCTCAAGACAAGACAAGAATATGGCGTCCACATTTACTAAACCTGTTAGAGACTTCCTCTCCTACATCAAGCCACATTTATCTCTCACCTGAGAAAAACTGAAAACAATGTTGTTGCTCAACATCATCAGAAATGTCAACAGGTGACCCAGACACCTAACACATGGGTTTCCTATCAAAAACTTCCCATCCTTTGGCTTTCATCCATTTCTCATTTTCTGATTTCCTGGACTGGCAGCTTCAGATCGAACCCTCACAGAGTGTGTTGATGAAGTTCTTTCTGTCCCCTCCCCCCAGTGTCACCTTGGGTTCAGTTTTGTCCCCTCACTCTCTTCTTTTCATACATCAATGATCCGCTTGATGCTGTAATGGCCTTTATTCTTTACAGCTGGCTGCTCTCCTACCACCCCTGAGTCATTCATCTCTTCTCTATTCATCACTCATCATCATCATTTTCATTTAACGTCCGTTGTCCATGCTGGCATGGGTTGGACAGTTTGACTGGGCTGGCAAGCTGGAAGGCTGCACCAGACTCCGGTCTGATTTCCCACAGTTTTCTACAGCTGGATGCCCTTCCTAATGCCAACCACTCCGAGAGTGTACTGGGTACTTTTATGTGCCACCGGCATGGATGCCATTTGCATGACACCAGGGTGAGTTTATGTGCCACTATGTGTGACACCGGTATCTTCCACAACCGTGATTTTGCTCAGCTTGATGGGGCTTCTTCTTAAGCACAACATAATGCCAAAGGTTTTGGTCATTGCTTCCATGAGGCCCAACACTCGAAAGGAACTTGGCCACTTTGCCTCCATGAGGCCCAACATTGTGTTGTGTCAAACTCTCCCTACCCCTACACTAACTGCTGTATCTCACCTCTACTCCCCACCCCTCTCCTGAATCTCCTCCTCCCTCTTTGTGTATTCACTGCAGTTGTTGACAACAGTTCAAGGGAACCAGAAACACTATCAGTCTCACCTGGCAATGCCATGGCTACTGTTCCTTCTTCTTAGCAGTGGGTCTCAAATGGGGTCCTTGTGACCCTTGGAGGTTCACAGAGGATTTTGTTGTTAATGTTACAATAGTAAAACGAGTTGCCACATCAAAGTGGCAGTTGGATGTTACTACTGGTTTAACCCCAGGCAGATTCTCCACCAGCTGGTTATCAGTGCAACACTCTGCATCCTTTATATCAGGGTTTCCCAACCTAATTTTACTTGTGGAGCCCCTGAGAGCTATCTTTATCACCTGTGGACCCCATATATGCACTTGTAAAGTTTTGAAACAAAATATTTGTTTGTAGGTTAATAAAAACTAACAATGAAACAGTTTCTTTATATTCATAACAGAAATTCCAAATACAAATCTTGAAAGTTTCGATAAACACAGGGACCTCTCCTACTAAACAAAATTTATATGTGGACCCACAAATTGCAATTTTTTACTCTTAAAGCTTCTGTGGACTCCTGGGGTGTCCATGCGGACCCTGGTTAGGAACCCCTGCTTTATATACAATATATCACTAGCAGGGGGAGCGACCCTCCCCCAGCATCTGACAGGATCGTGGGACTGGCCCAGTTTGAAGCTATTTGGCTGCACACACCTGCACAGTGGATAGTGCTAGCTAAGATTTGCTTCTACCAGTGATATATTGCAAACAAAGTGACCATTGGTCACTGATTTGCAACAAGCAAAATAGCCAATCATAAAATCTCAAGAAGAGATAAAGTAAACTAATAGTAAAACTTTGATGTGGTTCCTCGCTTTCCTGTTTACGTTACTACTCTGATCTTTTCTTGAGATTTTATGATTGGCTATTTTGCTTGTTGCAAATCAGTGACCAATGGTCACTTTGTTTGCAATATATCACTGGTAGAAGCAAATCTTAGCTTGCACTCTCCACTGTGCAGGTGTATGCAGCCAAATAGCTTGAAACTGGGCCAGTCCCACGATCCTGGGGGATAGTAGGGGTTCACTGCTAATGATATATTGTATATAAGGTGGTGAAGCATGACCTTCGAACTTTAGGTCTCACTGAGGAAATGACTAGAGACCGAGACCTTTGGAAGTTTGCTGTGCGTGAGAAGACCCAGCAGGACAAGTGAGACCATAACCCGTGGCCTCTACATGGGATGTAGCCTGTCCACTTATGTATACCTTTCCTTCTTGGGACACAAAACTCTACTTGTGAAGACCTGTTGAGGCAAGTGAAAATCGAAATCGATCAACATCAATGGAAATTGTAGCTGTGATACCAGTGCCGGTGGTACGTAAGAGAACCATCCGAACGTGGCCATTGTCAGTGCTGCTCCGACTGGCCTCGTGCCGGTGGCACGTAAAAAGCACCATCCGATCGTGGCTGTTTGCCAGCCTTGTCTGGCACGTAAAAAGCACCAACTACACTCCCGGAGTGGTTGGCGTTAGGAAGGGCATCCAGCCGTAGAAACAATGCCAGATCAGACTGGGCCTGGTGCAGCCTTCTGGCTTCCCAGACCCCAGTTGAACCGTCCAACCCATGCTAGCATGGAAAGCGGACGCTAAACGAAGATGATGATGAAGGGTGCAGAACTTGCACTGAAAACCAGCTGGTGGAGAATCTGCCTGGGGTTAAACCAGTAGTAACATTCACCTGCCACTTTGAGGTGGTGACTCATTTTACTGTTTACATTACTACTCTGATCTCTTCTTCACATTTAATAACGAGCTAAATTTGTTACATTTTGACAATAAATTTTCATCATTATCATTAAACATCCGTTTTCCATTCTGGCAAGGCCAGGAACTGCACTAGGCTCCAAAGCCTGTTCAGGCATAGTTTCTCTGGCTGGGCGCCCTTCCAAACACCAGCCACTTTACAGAATGCAGACTGGGTGAGTATACCATGAACCTGCAAAGATTAGGACTGCTTGGCTGGAGAGGGATGCAGGGGACATGCCTGTATGCAAGGACACCCATACTTTCACTCGGCTTGGTGTGTTTTCTCAAACACAGCAAACTGCCAGAAGTCTCAGCCCCCTGTTGCTATTCCTAATAGGACTTTTTAAACATTGAACGAATAATAAGAACCAAAGGGGCCCATGGGCAAAAAAATGGTTGAGAACTTCTGCTCTAAGCAGACCCCCCCCCCCTACCACCACCACCATGAAATTTATCAACAACTACATTCCACAAAATTAATGCTTTGAGTTCATGAACAGCATCATCCTCCTCCTCCCCATGTTCCATGTTGGTTTGCTAGGATCTGATCGATCCAAAGACTTCATTATGCTCCAGTGTTTACTTTGGCATAACCTCTATGGCTGGATGCCCTTCCTAATGCCAAATACTCTACAGCGTATACTGGATGCTTTTTTTGTCATACCAGAACTAATGAGGTCACCATGAAGCTTGCATGACAACAAACCTCAGGGGTGTAGGGGTGCTTTATGCTCGGAGAAGAGGGGTTAAAGTATGAGAGAAGCCAAAGCATGAAGACGTTTCTTGCTGTAAATGAGTTACTTACATTCTAGAAGAGAAGTGGAGCTGGAAAGTGATAGAAATAGTTGTAATGAGGTGTTTGGGTGGCTCCAGTGGATGATACTCAGAACTTTGGGGTGATAGTTTAATTACTGTTCTTTTCCAGTCTTCTATGAACAAAACATCATGTTTAACCATGGAGGAATATATTACTTTGATGACAGGAAGGGTGTCCAGGCATAGAAAATCTGCCTCAACAAATTTTGTCTGACCCATGATGCAAAAGTGGAGGCTAGAACGATGGTGGTGGTGATTATGATGATGATAGTGGTGGCAATGAATGTTCTTAATATTTTGAGTATTTTAAAGAATATTTTTGTGTTTCTGTTGCAACAGGTGGATAATCCAGATTTCCATGTTGACAAATCCATCCCAGCTGCTAGTGCTTCGTCTTCTGGAACTGAAATTTCATTTGATGTCTCCTTTGAACCATCTCGCTTGGGAGAGCAGCGAGCTATTCTAACAGCTTCGTCAGCAGTTGGTGGAGAATATATCTTCCCACTATTTGGAACGTGTGGCCCACCCAAACCCCAGGGACCATTCACCATCAAATCAGGTTCAAATATTTTCATTACTTTCCGCAACATCTTCAACACAGCAACCAGTTTCAAATTTCAAGTTGATGATGATCGGTTCATCCTCTCCAAGAAGAAGGAAGCGATTCGTGCCCACAAAGACTATCGTATTTCTGTCGCGTTTGACAACAGTAACCTTCCTGTGCAGACTGAGCTCAAAAGCAAACTGATTGTCTCCTGTCCCCATGTAACAGCAGACACAGCAAATCTACAATGGCTGTTTTATTTGAAAGGAATTTCTGTTTAGTTCAAGTGTCAATAAATATATTCATGCTCAAATCTTACTTCTTGTCTTAGAACCTTAGGCAAGTGTTTTTAGCTACAGTCCTAGGCCTTGTGAGTGGATTTGCTAGATGCATATATATATATATATATATATTATGCATTTATAGTATATATATTTATTTATCCATATATATATATATATATTTATGCATGTAACATATATTTATGCATATATAATATATATATATATATTATATATATATATATATATATATTATGCATTTATAGTATATATATTTATTTATCCATATATATATATATATATTTATGCATGTAACATATATTTTATGCATATATAATATATATATATATATATATATATGCATATATAATATATATATTTATGCATATATAATGTATGTATATATATAAGCACAAGAGTGGATGTGGTGTTAAGTAGCTTGCTAATCAACCACATGGTTCTGGGTTCAGTCTCACTGCATGGCACCTTGGGCAAGTGTCTTCTACTATAGCCTCGGGCTGTCCAAAGCCTTGTGAGTGGATTCGGTAGACGGAAACTGAAAGAAGCCCGTCGTATATATATATATATGTGTGTGTTTGTGTGTGTCTGTGTTTGTTCTCCCATTATTGCTTGGCAACCGATGCTGGTGTGTTTACGTTCTGGTAACTTAGTAGTTCGGCAAAAGGGCCTGATAGAATAAGTACTAGGCTTACAAAGAATTAGTCCTGTGGTCCATTTGCTTGACTAAAGAGGGTGCTCCAGCATGGCCGCTGTCAATGTTATTATCATTATTATTATAGACCTGAATAATAATAATAACAACAACAACAGCATCAAAAAATATCTTAGGAAGGAGAACCCAGATTTGAAATTTCCCCAAGACACCTGATGAAAGTTGGAGGGTATATCAGCCAAAACGTGTTAACAACAAACAAGATGAGAATAAAATATCCATCAACTGTAAATAATGTACATAATTCCTCATCTCTTAAATATAGAACTGAATATTTCCTTCCTTGGAAAGAGTTGATGGTTGGTGACAGGAAAAGCATACAGCCATAAAAAAAAAATGTTCCTCAGTAAACGGGAATCGCTTATTGTGTTGAAGTGGATAATGATAGGTTGGTCCAACATGCATTGTAATGTGCTTGACAACCACTCCTAAAAGTGATTGGCAAGGCAATGGCCTGTTTCCACAATGTAAAGAATGACACAAAGTTTACAAGGTTAGAAGATCCGCAACAGAAGTTTCAGGTAATGTGGTGCTGTAGCTTAGGCCCAGCGATGGTTGTAGTGTTATTAATGTAGAGGCAGGTGTTGCATTGTTGGCAAGCACGCTTAAGAGTGGCCGATTGTGTGTGGCTAGGCTGTTTGTAGCTGAGAACTAGAAGGCTGCTGGGGATTCTGTCTGTCTTGGAGGTGAGGAAAGACCGGAATGGTCATGGGATCAGAAAGTAGGGTTTGGAAAAGACATGTGATTTTTGTGTTTCAATGGAAAGATGCATGGGTAGAATGTGAGAGGGAAAGTGATATCCAGTGTGTGGAGAGGGTCGTGGAGCCCACCCCAAACCCTGTTTGGGCCTGGCAGTGTGCAGGATCCAAAACTGATCCGGAATAATCTCGATTCAGGAAAAAATGTTGCATTCTCTTGCTTTGGGACACAAAATCTGATTCAATGCTGGCAGAGTTTGTGAGGCTGAAGAAATTGAAAGACTGGAATGGTGGATCTAGAGTATTTGGGGTGAGAAGTGTGAGCATTAGTCGGCTTGTACTGGATGAAGGAGGCAGACCAACGGATTGTGTTTGTGCTGATGGAAATATCTAAAAATTGGAGATGTTGGATACAGTGGAGATAAATTCCCCCAACCATAAACAAGTGGTAAGTAGAACCGCATAAACACTTTCCTCTTCTTTTTTATTTTTCTAAAAAGATTCAGTTTTAATATCAACGTGTTCCCAACGTCATTTTTTATGTAAACTAACCCAAGTTCTGTTGTGTCTGGGGAGAGTCATTTTCTTTTTGTGCCTTATAATATAACACACTCACCGGTAAAATTTCCACTTTTTCTCTTATTTTTATTTTTGAGTGTGTTATATTATAAGGCATAAAAAGAAAATGATTCTCCCCAGACACAACAGAATATGCTTCAACACACGAACTCATAAAGAATCTTGCAAACCAAATCCCAAAACGAAATCACCCAAGTTACTTCCCCTTGTCCAGATTTCTCTGTATAAAACGTGTTCAGGTCGAAATTTTAACATCGAAACTGTTTTTGATTTAATATCCCTACCATTCGTAAACATTCTTATAAAATCAGAACTGTGCTGCAGCCGCCTTCACTATCGGAAGCATTTTTTCAGGATCAGAATTATGAAAACACGGAATAAACTTTGGGTGACATTTTAATTACTGTTCTTTTCCAGTCTTCCATGAACAAAACATCATATTTGACCATGGAGGAATATACTACTTCGCTTGAAAATGTGAAGTTGACAGGGTGTCCAGGCATAGAAAATCTGCCTCAACAAATTATGTCTGACCCATGATGCAAAAGTGGACACTAAAACGGTGGTGGTGGTGATCTGTCTGGAAATTGCATTCTTCAAAACCCAATTCTATGCTTCCTGAAATTCACCAACATTAATCTCGACCTGTCTATCCACACTTCTGTCTTCATCACTCTTAAGGTTCATTTCTCAGCCTCTCTCTCTGGATTGTGTGCCTTTCTTTAGCTTCCATTGCTGTCTTTCTTTAACTTCTCTATTTTCTGTCCCTTCTTTTAGCTTTTTTTTTCCCAATGAGTTGTAGTTTACCAGATTGAGTATTGCATGCAATAGGATTAAGGCAGCGAACTGGCAGAATCGTTAGTACACCAGGCAAAATGCCAAAAGGCATTTTAGCTGTTGCTACGTTCTGAGTTCAGATTCCACTGAGGTCGACTTTGCTTTTTGTCCTTTTGGGGGTCGATAAATTAAGTACCAGTGAAACACTGGGGTCAATGTAATAAACTAGCCCCCTCTCCTAAAAATTTCAGGCCTTGTACCCTTAGTAGAAAGGCGTTGCCTTACTGGCATCTGTGCCAGTGGCACATGAAAAACAACATTCGAATGTGGTTCTTGCCAGTGCCATTGGACTGGCTCCTGTGCAGGCGGCATGTTAAAAAATACACCATTTGAGTGTGGTCGTTGCCAGTACTGCCTGACTGACGCTTCATGCCAGTGGCATGTAAAAGCACTCACTACACTCTTGGAGTGGTTGGCCTTAGGAAGGGCATCCACCTGTAGAATCTTTGCCAGATCAGATTGAGCCTGGTGCAGCCTGCTGGCTTGTCAGCCCTTTGACAAACTGTCAACCCATGCCAGCATGGAAAGCAGACGTTAAACGACGACGATGATTATTATTATTATTATTTAAAATCGTGGGCAGTTGCTTCATTAGTGTGTCAGTCAAAATGGTTAGCAGCTCTTTCTGTTGAGTTCAAATCCCACCAAGGTCAACTTTACCCTTCATCCTTTTGGCATTGATGAGATAAGTACCAGCTGAGCACAGAACTTTCAGGCCTTGTACTTATAGTAGAAAGCAGAAGTAAGAAAGTCAATTAGATTGATCCCGAATGTGCAACTGGTACTTATTTTATCAATTTTGAAAGGATATGAAGGGCAAAGTCAACCCTATTGCTATTTGAACTCAGATAGTCCATTCTGCTGGGTGGTTGGCACTGGAAAGGGCACCCAGCTGTAAAAACCTTGCCTGTGCTTGTGCCACATAAAAAGAACTAAGTCCACTCTGCTGAGTGGTTGGTGTTAGGAAGGACACCCAGCTGTAAAAGCCTTGCCAAAACTGACCTTATCTGTGCTTGTGCCATGTAAAAAGCACTAAATCCACTCTGCTGAGTGGTTCATATTAGGAAGGGCATCCAGCTGTAAAAACCTTGCTGAAACAGTTACAGAAGTCTGGCACAGGCTTCTGTCCAGTCGGCTCTTGTCAAACCACCCCACCCATGCCAGCATGGAAAGCGGACATTAAACGATGAGGATGATGATGAACGTAAAGAAAGCCACCAAGCATTTAGCCTGGCATGCTAACAACACTACCAGTTCATGGCATAATACAGTCTTGCAAACATCCTACTCCATTGCTTCAACTCAGTGACAATCACGAATATTTTTTAAAAACTTTGTTTCCTCAGATTGTGTGTATGTTTTTTATTCCTGTTAATTTGAATATTTCTGTATGCACAAAGCCAGCAATATTTGACCTCCACAGCATTGACTCTTCAGACAGTTCAAAGACTAACTTGAAAAGATTGATGTAAACATAAAACCAGAAATAGCTGTGTGGTAAGAAGCTTGCTTCCCAACCACAAGGTTCCAGGTTCAGTCCCACTACATGCCACTTTAGGCAAGTCTCTTCTATTTAAGCCTCAGGCCAACCAAAGCATTGTAAGTGGATTTTGGTTGAAGGAAGCCTGTCATATATATATATATATATATATATATATATATATATATCTGTATGTGTATGTTTGTCCCCCACTGCTGCTTGACAATCAGTGTTAGTGTGTTTACATCCCTGTAACCTAGCAGTTCAGCAAAAGAGATCGATAGAATAAGAACCAGGCTTAGAAAAATATGAGTATTTGGGTTAATTCATTCAACTGAATATTCATCGAAGTGGTGCCCCAGCATGACCACAGAATAATGACTAAAAGAAGTAGAGATATAATTATTTTGGTTGAGTCGGTCTCTTTCTCCTCTGGGTCCCCCAACCCCACCCCTTTTGGGTGCACAGGCTCTTCAGGCAAGTTATGACTGTTGCACCTTGGCCTAAAATCGACCGAAATAAGAATATTCTTAGTCTCTACCCAAACATATATTGCATACTTGTGTGTGTGTGTGGAGCAAAGTCCTAAGACCAAAACCGAGGGTGACCATAGTGATGGAACAATGAGGTTGACAGAACATATAAAAGCAAAAAGACTGGCTTGCAAAGACAGGTTAGATGCATCTTCATACAGTGATTTCATCCTCGGCCATCTCTGGTTTCCACCACTCGACTGTCAAGGTAAGAACTTTTGTCTCGTGTCTTTCTTCGCCAACCAAGTGATTCTCAATCAGGGTCCAGCATAACCTTTAGGGATCCTTAAAAGATTTTATCATTAATATTTATTCTTTTCTACTCTAGGCACAAGGCTTGAGACTTGGGGAAGTGGGGTCAATTGATTAGATCGACCCCAGTACTTAATTTTTTGACCCTGAAAAGATGAAAGGCAAAGTCGACTTTGACGGAATTTGAACTCAGAACATAAAGACAGACGAAATACCACTAAGCATTTCACCTGGTGTGCTAATGCTTCTGCCAGTTTGCCACCTTTCCCTTGTATAAATATTCTTTTCTACTCTAGGCACAAGGCCCAAAATTTTGGGGGAGGGCCAGTCAATTAGATCAATCCCAAACATGCAACTGGTACTTAATTTTTTTGACTCCAAAAGGATGAAAGGCAAAGTCAACTTCGGCACAATTTGGACTCAGAACGTGAAGACAGACAAAACACCGCTAAGCATTTCGCCCAGTGTGCTAATGTTTCCGCCAGCTCCCCGCTTTTTTATTAATATTTATTAGCAATAAACTGGTTATACTTTTACAGAACACAGAATATTTTAACAATATTTCTTATACAATTCCTTATTTAATCATCTTACCGGCACATGACAAACAACATTCAAGCGTGGTCATTGCCAGGGCTGCCGGACTGGCTCCCTTGCAGGTAGCACGTAAAAAACACCTTTTGAGCGTGGTCGATGCCAGAACCACCTGACTGGCTCCCATGCCGGTGACACATAAAAGCACCCACTACACTCTTAGAGTGGTTGGTGTTAGGAAGGGCATCTAGCTGTAGAAACTTTGCCATATCAGATTGGAGCCTGGTGTGGCCTCCTGGCTTGCCAGTCCCCAGTCAAACCGTCCAACCCATGCCAGTATGGAAAGCAGATGTTAAACGATGACAATGATAATGATAGGTGCGGGCATGGCTGTGTGGTAAGTAGCTTGCTTCCCAAACACACGGTTCCGGGTTCAGTCCCACTGCATGGCACCTTGGGCAAGTGTCTACTATTATAGCCTTGGGCTGACCAAAGCCTTGTGATTGGATTAGGAAGATGGAAACTGAAAGAAGCCCATTGTGTGTATGTGTATATATATATATATATATATATATATATATATTATATATATATATATATAGTGTTTGTATGTCCATGTTTGTTCCCCCACCGTTGCTTGACAACCGATGTTGGTGTGTTTACGTCCCCCATAACTTAGTGGTTCTGCAAAAGAGACCAATAGAATAAGTACTTGGCTTACAAAGATTAAGTCCTAGGGTCATTTTGTTCAACTAAAGGTGGTACTCCAGCTTGGCTGCAGTTAAATGATTGAAACAAGAATTTCGTTAAATATCAAATGGTTATGAGGGTCCATAGGCAGGAAAATAATTGAGAACCACTGGGCTAACCTATTTTATCAAAACTCAGCAAATAAACCCCCTTTTTTTTCTTTTTTTTTAACCAGTAGCCAATAACATTACAAACAGGAACATATACAGATATCCATTTCCATCTGTGGGCTGCTAGCATGTATAGAGCACCTGTGCTAATGCCACATAGACAGACACAAACGTGGCTTTGAGTTCAGTCCTAATAAACAGCACATTGGGCAATTGTCTTTCACTATTGTGCTGGGTCAACGAAAGCTTAGTGAGTTGATATGGTAAATGGAAACTGAAAGAAGCATCATTGCCAGACAAATGATGGTGTCCGTTTCCAGTCTTTAATAAAAAGAAAAACCTTTCTGGGTGAAGGGTTAGGGTTCCTTTGCTTGAAAGCAAAAGAAGATTGGCAACAGGGAGGTTGATGTTGCAGTCATGCTGGAGCATTGCTTTGAAACATGAATTGACCCTAGCTTTTTTTTTTTAAAGCCTGGTACTTATTCTATCGGTCTCTTTTGCTGAACCACTAAGTTATGGGGATATAAACATACTAACACCAGTTCTCAAGCATTGGGGTGTGGGACAAACACAAACACATATAAATAATGGGCCTCTTTCAGTTTCCTCCATCATCATTGTTTAACACCCATTTCCCATGCTGGCATAAGTTGGATGGATTGACTGGGGTCTGGGAAGCCAGGATGCTGAACCAGGCTCCAATCTGATCTGGCAGTGTTTCTACAGCTGGATGCCCTTCCTAACGCCAACCACTCCAAGAGTGTAGTGGCTGTTTTTTACATACCACTGGCACAGGGGCCAGAGGGGGCTGGCAATGACCACAATTGGTTGGTGCTTTTTACATGCCACAGGCACAGAAGCCAGTCAAGGTGGCACTGGCATTGGCCACATTCAGATGGTACATTTTACATGTCACTGGCACGGGGTCACAACTACAATTTCCATTGAAATGTGATTTGATTTGATGTTGCTGTACTTGACTCCATAGGTCTCTTCAAGCACGGTATGTCGCCCTACAATCCAAGGTACTTTTTGAGTGGGTTGGTTATGCAACACTGGTGTAGGATACAGCTGTGAACTCACTTTAATTGCCGGGTCTTTTCAGTCACAGCATATCTCCAGAGGTCTTGGTCTTTAGTCATTGCTTCTGTGATGCCCAATGTTCAATGGTTGTGCTTCACCACCTCATCCCATGTCTTCCTAGGTCTCTCTCTACTCTGGATTCCTTCCAGTTTGGGAGTGGCACTTATTCACACAGCTCTCCTCATCCTTCTGTAGTGCATGACCATACCAACATAAACGTCTCTCTTACATGCCACATCCGATGCTTCTTATGTCCAACATTTCTCTCCATGAATTAGAAATAAAGGTAGGAAACAAAAATGAAATTCTTAAATTAATTACACATAAAACATGATTAATTAATTAAAGAAATCAACAAATATCAACAATAGAAACAAGTTTATTGTTTGAAAGTTGGGGATGTTTTTTGTTTTTGTTTTTTTTTGTTTTGCTTTTTGTTTTTGTTTTTTTTACCTGAGGCCCTTATGAGATGTCCACATCAAAAGAGAGATTGTGAGTGAGTCCTCTCTTCCGAAGTTCAGCTAAAAACCTGTTGAATCTATTTATGGCTCACACATGACAATTTGAAACACCCAAGACGAAATAGTTTTAGTACAACAGTCATCGTATCCATACAGATAATCTAAAAAGTAGGGTGGGATGGGTGGAAAATTAAAAAAAAAAGTTTAGAAAGTCAAACAAGCTATTTAAAAAAGAAATGCTCATTGCCAACAAAAAAAAAAAATAAATACTCCTTTGTAGTGATGACATGTGAATATGCTTATAGAGGTACATTAGATCTTGGGAGAAAAAAAAAGATGAAATTGTTTATAGAGGCAGTGGGAAAAAAAAATTTTCTACTTTAATTCTATTGCCTTTTGCATGTTTTTGTTTGTTTTTTTTTAATTTTTAAATTTAATTTTTCTTCAATAGGTGTAAAAAATATGTGAAGTATTTTAATGAGTAAAAGGATCCATCCACTAAAAGTTACTTTTCATGATCGATTTTTTTTAATTTTTAAATTTTTTATTTTTTTTTAAGTGGAAGCATCTGTCTGTCAACTGATTTGAAGAAATGAGCAAATTTTCTGAGAGTATTCCCCTGAAGACAGAAAAAAGACAAAAAGAAATGAAGTGTATTGTTTTTTTGCTAAATAATATTACATCGTTGGATTATAAGTTAAGATGAGATCTTGTTTGAAATATAATTAAAAAAAAAACTGGTGAACATTTCCTATTCCAACAAAGAGATCACATAGTGAATAGGAATTTAAATGGTAATTCAAATCAGAGACTGGATTACAGTAATCCAGTGTTACCCCACTTTCAGTCGAGTAAGTTCCTAAATATTGTAAAATGAATGATCCTTTTTTTTTTGTTTTTAAATTCCACATTAACGACACAAGGAACAGGTTAGTTCTAATTTCAAGACTGTTTGATGCCAAAGGCAAGAACTGAGATTCTAAACTGTTCAGTGAGTAAACTAATGAACTAAAATCGTGTCCAGCAACAGAATTCCAGGTTTAAGAAGTGTTATTACCTACAAATGGAGATTACAAGTTGAATAAAATTGTTGCTGTAAAACCATAGAAGAATACATTATTATTATGATTATTATTAATATTATTTATAATAATGAAGGTTAAAAGTATCGACACACATCCTATATACAGGGAATACAATCTTAATAAAGAATTAAGTTCAACAAAATTAATGATCGACGACAAATAAATTAAGTCTGGTGATTGCCCCTCCCCTCAACCGTTACTAAATAGAGCTTTGTAGAGTTTACATTGGTTGTTGTTGATGTTGTTTACTCTAACACAGCAGTTAATATTTCAATTCTGGCCAATACTGTGTGACAAGGATTAATAAATTCTGCACAGAACTTCCCAGTAATAAGATGAAGAGAAAAAAATTATTTCAAAAACAAAAAAAAAAAATGAACGTTTACACTCACAAACAAATTGATGCTAGTTTACCAAATGTTTTCATTGCTAAATAATCAAAACTTAATTCATTAAGATTAATTATTTATCTTCTTTGATTTTAAAATTTTTTTTTTATTGCAAACTTTGAAATGCAGACTTTTTTATTTTTTTTAAATTTAATTTTTTTTTTGCAGAGAATAAGTGCTTCTCGCTTATTTTTTTCCCTTCCTCTCCCTTTATCTCTCTCACATACACACACCCACACATATAAACTTATTTTTCTTCCTTCTTCCAATTTGCTGCAATAACACTGAATCGGAAAAGAAATCTATTTATTTGATATAAAATCAACTATCAACAACCAAAAAAAAAATGGTCTTAGTAAATTTATCATCATCACTATTATTATTATCATCATGGTATCCTTTTTTAATTTCATCTTCTGATAGCAATTGGCCATAAATAAAACTGTAACTAACTGATTAATGACTTATTTAACCAGAAATGCCTACTTCAATTTGGGTGGGTGGGAGGCTGGGGCTAGTGCAGGTTTACAGCTGAATAGCAACCAAGAATGGAGACAACTTCATTAGAGATATGATGATGAAATGGGGGTGGGGGAAATAATAGTGATGATGATGACGACGATGGTGATGATGGTGATGTAAGAGGATGATCATTGTTGAACCAGATGACAATGGCTGGAAAAAAGAAGTGGGAATGAGAGATTTCTTGAAATGAAGCTGTGGATATGGGTTATGTGTGTGCGTGTGTGTGTGTTACTCATATTTTAGAGAGAGAGATGGGGTGGGGGGTTTGATAATTTGGACTTAATATCCTTGGAGGGAGGAATTACATCTTTCCAACAAGAGTATATAAAGTAACGAATAAACTAGTTTAAATATATATACACACCCATATATGCGCACCTACTATAATGTGTATAGTGAAAAAAAAAATCATTTCTTCCAAAGTGTTATTTGCAAATGATGCGTTCACAATATACAGCACTAACTTTAAGTAAACATTTACAGACAGAAATATTTATTTTGTAGTAAAATGACATGGATAGTTCGCTAAAATTGTCTTGTGCTAAAAATCTAAAAATTCCAATAAATGGTACATTTACAAACTAGCATTAACTAATAGTAACAACAATAATAATAATGGTTTTCAAATTTTGGCCCAAGGCCAGCAAATTTGGGGAAAGGCTAAGTCAATCTTATTAACCCCCAGCACTCAACTGGTACTTACTTTATCCACCACAAAAGGATGAAAGGCAAAGTCAACCTTGGCTGGGAGAGCTAATGTTTTTGGCAGCAAAGGTGGTTTTGAGGGGAGAAGGGGACAAGGTCAGTTGATTACATCAACACCAGGACTTTACTGGTACTTACATTTTACTGACCCCCACCTTCTGCTATTCATGACAAACATTTTCATAAGCTTAACCAAGCCATCTTGTTAACACTCCCAAATATTTAATTAGTGGATTAACAGCAGTAAAATATCTTAATTTGTTCTTAACGAAGTTTATTGTTTCTTTAGGATTATTTATTGCCTTTAACAATTAGAATAAGTTAACATATCAGTAATAAATAAATCTTAATGAATGACAAAAGAAAAGGAGTCATGTAATCACATTCATTAGCTTACAGCTGTTTCTGCCATAAGCTATAGGATGTTACATAAGCACTCAGCTCTGAATGCAGAGCTTCTTATAACAGAATTATGAGACTCCTGTTCTTTTGGCATTCGTTAATAAACTCACCTAACACTGTACTTGAAAGCAGTGGTTCTCAACCTATGGACTTCTTTGAGTGCTATTTTACTCTGGTGGACCCTCATAGCCATTCCATGTTTAAAAACTAGCTTTATAGATACTTCTTTCAAAATTCCTATTTCATTTTTGCCCCCACATTCACTTGTATGGGTTTGCAATAACACTCTCTGAGAGACACATGTTTCAGTGGCCGGAAACCTCAAATTCTGTAAAACATCAGAGAAAGAAACCAAACTGTCTTTTGCAATAAATATATTTAAAAATGGACCCTTCAAATACTACCGAGGATCCCCAATTTTGCTTGTATAAACCCCACCCCTCCCAAGGTCATATGGACCTCTGCTCTAAAACATAAGATATATTGAGTTCTAACTGGTTATTAAGTATCACTATGTGTAAGTGATATTTCATAAAAGAAGTAGATACATCTCTTTATGTTTACAATAAAATAACGACATTGAAGAGCGAGTGTGTGTGTGTATAAAATACTGCAAAGAAAAAGAAAAGAGCAGGGAAATAAACGAGGTTTTGTAGAAGTCAAAAGCCAATGGAAAATAGACAACTAAAAGAATGAATTGATAATGTGGATTTAAAATATATTGTGGTTGTGATGGTGGTGGACATTGTTGTAGTAGTAGCAGTGGGTGTGATTGTTTAAAATGAGAGAAAAATGGCAGTTTTATTATTATTATTATTGAAATCATTATTGTTGTTGAATTGAAGCAATCTCTAAAAGTTGTAGGGGGACCTGAAACCAAAAAGGGAGTATTGGGGAGGGGTGTGTAGCTGATTAGATAGAAGTAAAGGGTTATTATTTCTAGTAAATAAATATACAGGGGATCATCCGTTACAAAAGCATCTTCACCAAAACAAGGGGAAAAAAAGATAAAAATTTTCTTTTTTTAGACTGTGGTACATAAGATAACAACACTGAGTCAGACATTTTTTATATATATATATATATATATATATATATATATACACACGTTTTTATATGTATACATATATAAACATGTGCGTATCTAGGTGTATATATGTGTGTGTCTACATGTATAGATATGTAAGCACAGAAATGTGTGTATATCTATGGAGACACTGTTCATTCACATGCACCAAATACAAACTTTCAAGAAAATTTGCAAAAAGAAAAGAAGAAAAAAAATAAACAAAAAAGAAAAAAGTGCAAAAAAAATTGGGGCTCTAAAATAGACGGCTGGCTGGCGACGAGTAGTGGTGGCGTGAGTAAGAGATTAGACCATGGGAGGAGGAAGAGGAAACATGAGAAGATGAAGAGAAGGAAAGAAAGTAGGAGGCAAAAAGAGATGTGGTGTCACCAATTCCTTTTTTTAAAACTGCTGCTACCAGTTAGCTCCAGCATAGAAGTCCTGCTTCTCCAATAACAGTCAGCAGCTTGCAGCAATACCACTGACCACTTTAGAACTTATCATTATAACTATTATTATTAATATTATTACTGTTATCGTTATTATTATTATAATTATCATTACTGTTATCATTATAATTATCAATTAAAATTATTATTATCGTTATTATTATAGGCACAACTGGGACAGTTCAACTAAAATAAGCAACCAGAAGGATTTTAAGTCTCTTCCTCTGCCTCCTCCTCTTCATCCTCCTCGTCTTCTTCCTCATCATCCTCTTCATCTTCTTCGTCTTCTTCATCCTCATCTTCGTCTTCGTCTTCCTCTTCGTCTTCATCCTCATCCTCTTCATTGTACATTAGATTGGAATTCTGCATGTCCGTGCTGTTCTGCAAGCCATCGTCTTTCTTCTTTTTCGACGTGGACACAGTCAAGTCGAGTGGAGTGTCTCCAAGACGCTTAGTTGGTTTCTTAAACATTTTGTCCTCTCCAACCAAATCTAGATTTAAAACAAGAACAAAAAAAAAAACACAGGTCAGCAAACACAGACCAAAAGATTACCACATGAACAACAAAGACAACCCTTTACCATTCACACTGGCCATATCGGGGCCCAAATATTCTACATGTTTTATGTTAGAGGTGGTCAGATCCAGCCTCTAACATCTACCATACAATGTTATTCTAAAAACATGCAATCACATCATTGAAATCTTGAGGCTACGAGATAATACAGGATGAATTCAAACCAATTTGAATGAATAAGCATTGTGTCTGACAAAGTAATCTGAAAGATGAAGGATTAACCCACCCAACTAATGTCCAAATAAACTGATTTCCTCTTATCTTGGAACTGCTAGAAACCACAAAAAGTGGGCCAATTCTTAACTACCACAAAAATGAAGTCATTTACTTCTGATCATGTTAACAATCAGACATGCTAATTTCTTCAAATGAATCTCTTTTTTTATATTAGAATACATTTGTATTGGTTTAGGGCAGAAGGGGTTTACAAACTTCTCATATCATTGATCTCATCATGGGATCATTGATAATTTATCGATCCGCCCCCCACCCCACCCCATCACAAGGGGAGTCCTGAAATTACTAGAAGCAGTGTTGTATGCTCTCTTTCTCTCTCAATAATTACCACAGGTATCAATTCATTTTTGTATTTGATTTGCAAGACTTTTGGTGTCTTGGGGAGGTCACTACACCAATAATAATAACACACACACACACACACACAGACACATCCTCAGAGAAGACTTTGAAGAGAAAGGGCAAGTCACTGAAAAGGTTGCAAATAGCAACAAAAGGATTTTGACCAACAAAGTGATTCTTTAACCAACACATTAAACAAATGATTGATTATTTAGTTGGTGAGATATTTAATCAATTAATGAACAATAAAGAAGTGATATTGAACCAGTGTGTGTGTGTAATCATTGTTGGAGTAATGCCCCTCCCAAGACAACAAGAGAGGTATGATTGTTTCTTCTAAAACTAGGACTGAATAAATGTCTAACTTATCTGACCAAGCACTGTATATGTATGTATGTATATATATATATAATATATATATATATATATATATATATATATATAATTGCACATTCTTTCAAGAAAGTTAAAGTTAATTTTTTGGCTGCAAAAGCAAGGCCATGTAGGGGGACATGAAGTTATGTACAGGGAGGGTGTTCATGCAAAGAGTTCAGGCCATTTCTGGTCAAGATAGTCTTTGAACCGAGCGGTCGTCGGCATCTTCACTATCTCATCCGGCAGCTTATTCCACGAATCCGCAACCCAGACGGAGAAAGCCCCTCTCCTTCGATTGAGATGAAATCATTGCAGATAGAGCTTTTTGGAGAGACCCCGCAACCGACACTCTGGAGCAGGAGTGAAGAACAGCTCTTTCGAGAGGTTACACTTTCCGCTTATGATGTGAGCGAGAATGAGATCAGCATGGCGGCAGCGTTTTTCTAGAGAATAAAGGTCGAGTGTCTTCAGCCTTTCTTCATAAGACAAATGCTTGAGACCAAGAACCATGCAGGTAGCCAGCTTCTGGACTCTTTTGAGATGATGTATGTCTTTGAGGAGATAAGGAGAAGAGGCTTGAATCCCATACTCCAATATGGGTCTCAGCAGCATGACATAGAGCGGTAGGAACATGGCTGCTGTGAGCATTCCGAATGACCGTTGAATCAAAAACAGAACTCCGCGTGCTTTGTTGGCAGCATGGACGCATTGGGCCGAAGGTGAAAAGGAAGAATCCACCAAGATACCCAGGTCCTTTACCTGGTCGGTCCTCTCCAGCAGCAGATGACTCGGCTCGAAATCAAGTTGAGTTGCAGGAGAGGAGCCAACAGGCAGATGACAGCAATTTTGACACGTTCAGACACAGGTCCCATTCGTTAGACCATCTCCAAACTTGGTGGAGGCATCGACGAAGATCATCTGTATCACTGCGAGGAGCGACCAGTTTGACATCATCGGCAAACAGAAGGGTGTGTTGCGTGAGGTCGTTGGGCAAGTCATTGATGAAGACTAAAAACAATAACGGCCCAAGCACTGAACCTTGAGGCATGCCACTGCTCACACTGGAGACGTCAAACAACAAACCATTAACTTGGATTTGGAAGGAGCGATCTGAGAGGAAAGCACCAACCCATCGTACAATATCCGGAAGATCTGGCCAGCATAAAATGTTTGTTTATTTCTCACCAAAAAAGGAAAGCAGTCAGTGCAACAAGTTGATTTGCTGTGAGAACGAGGGGTGATGATGTCTTGACCAGTTAATTTGCTCTACTTTGTGAAGTTTATTTTTGTCTTGCAAGGTACTTGATAACGCTGTTAGTGCTGGTACCATGTAAGAAGCACTCAGTACACCTTGTAAAGTGGTTGGCGTTAGAAAGGGCATCCAGCTGTAGAGACTATGCTAAAATAGACAATGGGGCCTAGTACAGCTCTCCAGCCTTGCCCTTTCTTGTCAAACCAGCCAACCTATGCCAGCATAGAAAACAAACGTTAAATGATGATGAGGACGGTGAAACTGCCAACACAAACTATTTTCCCAGGATTCAATTGTTTCATTATCAGTTAACAAACTTATATCATTGATCTCATCATGGAATCATTGATAATTTATTGATCCCCCCCCTCTCACAAGGGGGAGTCCTGAAATTACTAGAAGCAGTGTTGTATTTTCTCTGAAGCTTGATTTTATTAGCCAAAGTTAACTCTAAGATTAGAAAGAACTACACCAGTGGGTCCCAACCCTTTTATTTAAATGAGTTTTCCCATGGACCCCCTTTTAATATGCTTATCCTTATATATGTATATTATATATATATATAACAAAGTGAAGTTGTAAGGTACTGCACGAGTGGAATTATATATGAAAGAAGGTTTGAAAATGCAATTTTAAAAGATGTTTATTCACTTGAGGTTGAGATGCTCAACCTCAAGTGAAGAAACATCTTTTAAAATTGCATTTTCAAACCTTCTTTCATATATATATATCATCATCATCATCATCATCATCATTTAACGTCCGCTTTCCATGCTAGCATGGGTTGGACGGTTCAACTGGGGTCTGGGGAGCCCGAAAGCTGCACCAGTCCAGTCAGATCTGGCAGTGTTTCTACAGCTGGATGCCCTTCCTAACGCCAACCACTCCGAGAGTGTAGTGGGTGATTTTATGTGCCACCGACACAGGTGCCAGACGAGGCTGACAAACGGCCACGCTCGGATGGTGTTTTTTATGTGCCACCGACACAGGTGCCAGACGAGGCTGGCAGACGGCCACGCTCGGATGGTGTTTTTATGTGCCACCGACACAGGTGCCAGACGAGGCTGGCAGACGGCCACGCTCGGATGGTGTTTTTATGTGCCACCGACACAGGTGCCAGACGAGGCTGGCAGACGGCCACGCTCGGATGGTGTTTTTATGTGCCACCGACACAGGTGCCAGATGAGGCTGGCAAACGGCCACGATCGGATGGTGCTTGTTACGTGCCCACAGCACGGAGGCCAGTCGATGCGGTACTGGCTACGGCCACGTTCGGATGGTTTTCTTATGTGCCACGTGCCACCGGCACTGGTACCACAAAGATACAAATTCCATTGATGTTCATCTATTTTGATTTGTTTTGATTTGATTTGATTTTCACTTGCCTCAACAGGTCTTCACAAGTGTCACAAGAAGGAAGGTATGCACAGGTGGACTGACTACGTCCCAGGTAGGGGCCATGGGTTATGGCCTGACTAGTCTTGCTGGGTCTTCGGATGGTGTTTTTATGTGCCACCGACACAGGTGCTAGATGAGGCTGGCGAACGGCCACGATCGGATGGTGTTTGTCATGTGCCCACCGCACTGACTACGGCACTGATGGATTTCTTGTGTGCCACAGGCACTGGTACCACAAGATACAAATTCCATTGATGTTCATCTATTTTGTCTATTTTGTCTATTTTGATTTGATTTGATTTGATTTTCACTTGCCTCAACCGGTCTTCACAAGTGTCACAAGAAGGAAGGAAGGTATGCACAGGTGGACTGACTAGTCTTGCCGGGTCTTCGGAAGGTGTTTTTATGTGCCACCGACACAGGTGCCAGATGAGGCTGGCGAACGGCCATGATCGGATGGTGTTTGTTACGTGCCCACAGCACGGAGGCCGGTCGATGCGGAACTGGCTACGGCCACGTTCGGATGGTTCTCATGTGTGCCACCGGCACTGGTACCACAAAGTGTGTGCCACCGGCACTGGTACCACAAAGATACAGATTCCATTGATGTTCATCTATTTTGATTTGTTTTGATTTGATTTTCACTTGCCTCAACAGGTCTTCACAAGTGTCACAAGAAGGAAGGTATGCACAGGTGGACTGACTACGTCCCAGGTAGGGGCCATGGTTATGGCCTGACTAGTCTTGCCGGGTCTTCGGAAGGTGTTTTTATGTGCCACCGACACAGGTGCTAGATGAGGCTGGCGAACGGCCACGACCGGATGGTGTTTGTTATGTGCCCACAGCACGATGGCCAGTGATGCGGTACTGACTACGGCCATGTTCGGATGGATTCTTGTGTGCCACCGGCACTGGTACCACAAGCGGTACTGACTACTTTTTATGTGCCACCGACACAGGTGCTAGATGAGGCATGCGAACGGCCACGACCGGATGGTGTTTGTTATGTGCCCACAGCACGATGGCCAGTGATGCGGTACTGACTACGGCCACGTTCGGATGGATTCTTGTGTGCCACCGGCACTGGTACCACAAGCGGTACTGACTACGGCCACGTTCGGATGGATTCTTGTGTGCCACTGGCACTGGTACCACAAGGATACAAATTCCATTGATGTTCATCTATTTTGATTTGTTTTGATTTGATTTGATTTTCACTTGCCTCAGCAGGTCTTCACAAGTCGGAAGGTATGTACAGGTGGACTGACTACGTCCCAGGTAGGGCCCACGGGTTATGACCTGACTAGTCTTGCCGGGTCTTCGGATGGTGTTTTTATGTGCCACCATGTTCCCACAGCACGGAGGCCAGTCGATGCGGTACTGGCTACGGCCACGTTCGGATGGTTTTCTTGTGTGCCACAGGCACTGGTACCACAAAGATACAAATTCCATTGATGTTCATCTATTTTGATTGATTTTCACTTGCCTCAGCAGGTCTTCACAAGTGTCACAAGAAGGAAGGTATGCACAGGTGGATCGACTACGTCCCAGGTAGGGGCCATGGGATATGGCCTGACTAGTCCTGCCGGGTCCTATATATAATTTCAACAATTGAGGGTAAAATTAATTAATTATTAATCAATTTTACCAAGTATTCAGTATGTAAAGGGGCTTAGTAAAATAAATTACTTTGCCACATACTGAACTCATTAGAAATAGCAGCTAAAAAAATTTTTTTTTAAACTATTTCTAATACTTAAAGAAAATCTCTCTCATATAGTGTTTGCTCAAGTCAACTCACGAAAGTATGAGGGTAAAAACATTAAAACATCACAAATGCAAAGGTTTGCATTTGTGATGTTTTAATGTTTTTACCCTCATACTTTCGTGAGTTGACTTGAGCAAACACTATATGAGAGAGATTTTCTTTAAGTATTAGAAATAGTTTAAAAAAAAATTTTTTTAGCTGCTATTTCTAATGAGTTCAGTATGTGGCAAAGTAATTTATTTTACTAAGCCCCTTTAATATATATATATATATATATATATATGAGACTTTGAATTTAGTTCATGGACCCCAAGTCACCAAGGGTCCATGGGACCCAGGTCGGGAATCACTGAATTACACTATCAGAATTGTGAAACCATGGAATAAACTACCTTCATCAGTTCTTAATCTGTCAGGGCATTGCATTCTCCAAAAATTCCCCCCCCGTTTCCCCAAATTCCTGCCTATCAACCCTTTCCTCTTTTTAAGACTCTTTTAATGTTCCCCTTTCTGTCTTCTCTTCCCTTTTCTCTCTTTTTGTGTTTCATTCTGCATGTTGTGAATGTACTTCTTAACAACAATAATAGGTTAAGACAGCAATGAGAGCTTTCTCTCTCCTCCTCTAACCTTTACTACTGACAAGCACTCTATACAATAAGCTCATTATTATCTTATTGTGAAGGCATGTGGCTTAACTGGTTGGGATATTCGGCTCACAAACTTAAGGTCATGTGCTTGACATGTGTCCTTGAGCAAGACACTTTATTTCATGTTACTCCAGCCCACCCAGCTGGCAAAAATGAGTTGTATCTGTATTTCAAAGGGTCAGCCTTGTCACATTCTGTGTCACACTGAATCACCCTGAGAGCTACATTAAGAGTACGCATGTCTATGGAGTGCTCAACCACTTGCACATTAATGTCACGGGCAAGCTGTTGCATTAATCGGATCAACTGGAACACTCGTAACCAACAGAACGCCAGTTTATTATTATTATTTTTAAAAACTATGTTACGAAGCATTTAGTCTCACTGTCTCCAGTTTTCGATAAATTTAATCAGGTACCAGAATAAGATCTTAAAATTTCAACAGAATGATTTTAGTACTGTTTTTATTCAACAGCTGGAAATACAAGCTAATTACTTAAATATGAAATAAAAGTAGTATCTGTTTATTAATTAAACTAAAAGAAGCACAGTATATATATATATATATATATATATATTTATTACAGAGATGTACTTGCATAGCAAGTGACCTGATCTGATATTGTGTACTGAAATAAAAACAGTTGCAGCGTGGAAGATGTGTTTATAAGCCATTTAACCCTTTCGTTACCAAACCGCCCAAAGCCGCCCGAACAAAATTTTGGTTTATGAAACCAAACCGCCCAAATTTACCTATTCATATTTAAATGAGAATATCAGAGCAAATCTCTTCAGTACATTCGTGAAAACACGTATTATACTTCGTAAACAGTTCAACTACAGTTTTGTACAATAATCGAAGTGTAATTTTAATTCCGTGAATTTTGGGAGATTTTTTTCCTATTGTGTTTTCAAAATTTGTAATTCTGACAAAAAATGGATACGAATTTCATTATATCAAGCAGCGAGTCAGAATTCGAAGGATTTTCTACTGAAGACCTTCATAAATCTAACTCTATGACTGAAAAAAAAAGCATGTGGTATTTGATAATGAATCTGATGTTTCATTTTCCGAAAGTGAAAACAGTGAATCTGAGATCTCCGATAGCGATAAAGAAAACGAATTGGCACTGAATGGAGTGAAAATTTAAAAACTGTTTCTTTCGGTGATTTCTCTGAAGAAACTGGACCAAGCCACAGACTTTCCCAGAAGAGTAAAGCCTTAGACTATTTCTTTTTACTTTTTCGAATGAGCCTATTTGAAATCACTACAGCGGAGACGAACCGTTACGCTAAACGTAAACAAAGCAAAAGAAAGGATAGTTTGTGGTTTCCCTCAACCTTAAATGAAATTAAGACTATTTTGCCGTAAATATTATTATGGGTATCAGAAAGTTACCCAGAATAACAAATTCTATCGTAAAATTTTGTTGTATACCCAATTGAATATTAGCTAATAACCCATTTTCTATAGCGATGTTTGAACAAAATTTTAATAATTTTATATTTTGTGGAATTTACCTGTATCTACCTGCAATTAGTGTCACTTTGTAACAAAAATTATAGTATAGAATTGGTTGAGAATATTTCATTAAATTATCTTCCAAAAATCAGATTGATATATCGATAAATAAAAAAGCTATAGTTGTTTAATGAAACCAGACTAAATTTATGATTACGTTAGAAATTAATTGAAACACATAAGGGGTGTAATTTGGTCAGAAATATAGTAACGAAAGGGTTAAAAACACATATAAATTTAATTTATCAAAATATTTTCGTCGTTTTGAAACCATGACCTGTTCACTGACAAAAATTCTGTGCTGCATCTGGAATTTTGTCAGTGAACAGGTCGTGGTTTCAAAGTGACGAAAATATTTTGACAAATTTATATGTTGAAGTGAATATATATATATATATATATATATATATATATATATATACATATATATATATATATATAGATAGATAGAGATAATATATCTTGCCTAAGAGCAGCAACTCTCAAATGTCAAACTGGTGACTTTATAGATTTTTAGTGAATAGTTGTACATTTTAAGTTAATCACTCTTGTAACTGATATAAGTGAGGATTGAGAATATTCGAACATATCCAGCTCATAGATTAGAAGCAAACCAAAGCAAATAATTAGTTTAAAAGTTTCAAATTCAACTCGTGCAACCAGCGTCAATGAATTCAACGTCAGCAATAAAAGAATTTAATGTTTCTTGCCAGTTTTATCTTAAATTTTGATTCTTCTCAAATACAAAACAGAAGAGAGTCTATCAATAAATATTCTCAGCACTGCTCAGGGCAGTTACTCTTTCACTCTTTTATTTGTTTCAGTCATTTGACTGTGGCCATGCTGGAGCACCGCCTTTAGTCGAACAAATTGACCCCTAGACTTATTCTTTGTAAGCGTAGTACTTATTCTCTCGGTCTCTTTTCGCCCAAGGTTCCATGCAGTGAGACTGAACTTGGAACCATGTGGTTGATAAGCAAGCTACTTACCACACAGCCACTCCTTGTTTTCTCAGTGATGTCCAAAGCAAGCAGCAAAAGAGATTCACAAACTATAACCTAGCTTCTAGATAGTACAATGAACCAAAGGCTGTCCATGTTTTTGAAGCCAGTGGTTCTCAACAATTTTAGTATCTGGGCCAGATTCAAAGCCTGGATTTTTTAGGTGGCCACATCAAAAGAAGTAAAACAAATCAATTAAAGAAAAAGATTATAGGTGCAGGTGTGGCTGCGTGGTAAGTAGCTTGCTTACCAGCCACATGGTTCCAGGTTCAGTTTCATTGCGTAGCACCTTGGGCAAATGTCTTCTACTATAGCCTCGGGCAGACCAAATCCTTGTGAGTGGATTTGGTAGATGGAAACTGAAAGAAGCCCATCATATATATATGTGTGTGTGTGTCACCCCCACCAACATCGCCTGACAACCGATGTTGGTGTGTTTACGTCCCTGTAACTTAGCGATTCGGCAAAGAGACCGATAGAATAAGTACTTGGCTTTCAAAGAATCAGTCCCAGGGTAGATTTGTTCAAATAAAGGTAGTGCTCCAGCATGGCCACAGTCAAATGACTGAAACAAATAAAAGAATAGAGGAAAAACAATAGAGGGGTGCAGTTGAGAATTGCTGGTCTAAGTCATAATCAACACAATCATCATTTAATGTCCATCCACTTTTCCATGCGTGCAGGGGTCAGCTTTAATTTGTGGAGGGAAATTTCCTATGGCCAGATGCCCTTCCAACTGTTTTCATGCAAGCTAATATTCCCCTAAGGCCACATGTGTTTTTTGCAGAAGAATGGAAAGAAACATCACCTGTGTGACAGGGATGCTTGTTTACAACCATCACATGGTGTCAAGGCAAGGGCAGGGTCGACCCTTCTAGAACAGGATACCCTTCCTGTCACCAGTCCTCACCTGTTTCCAAGCAAGGTAATATTTACCTTTGGCCAGGCATGCTTTTTACAACCATCACATGATGTCAGGACAACGCACACATACACAACAGGCTTCTTTCAGTTTTCATCTACCAAATCTACTCATAAGGCTTTGGTAAGCTTGTGACTACAGTAAAAAACACTCGCTCAAGGTGCCATACAGTGGAAATGAACCTGAAACCATTTCGTTAAGAAGCAAGCTTCTTAACAAAGTAAGGTCAATATCTATGGCCACATCTTATAAATATTATTCAGTGAACCTAAATAAACCAGGGGAAAATAGATTATCAAATGATTTCTTGTATATTTTTAAAATTATTAAGCTAGTTTCTTACTGAGAAGTTGTGACATTCATGCACCTTGTCTAAATACATAAAAGAGAAACTTGTCTAAGCACATACGAAGAGAGAAATAGATGATGAAGAAGACAATTAGAAATTGCTTTTGTATTGTTAGTTTGGTGACTAATTTGATCAGCAAACACATTGACATTGAAACAATAACATGATAATAGTCATAATAGCTATATGAAACATACACACACATATATTTGCTTTTGTTTTATTTTGTAATGTTATTGGGGTGGGGGAGAGGATACTTATATCTCCTCTACACCAAGACACTTGTCCTTGTCCCTTTATCATCCTTTCACCTCTCAACACCTGGCACAAAGCCATCTCCCTCAATACTACACCCCTATTCAGTTGAGGTGGGGTCGTGTGTTGCCAGTTACTTGGTGACCCCACTAGTGCCATGCGGTATGGTGTTAGGAAGGGCATCCAGCTGTAGAAACAATGCCAAAGGAGACATGGGAGCTGGATGCTATCCTCTGGTTCACTGGTTCTTCCTGAACCATCCAACTCACACCGGCATGGACAATGGACATTCAATTATGATAATAATGACATTATATATCATGATTAATTACCAAAGTCTTCAGTTGAACATCTAACACTAATCAATAATACTCTATTTTAGTCTACAAACATTTAATTTTATTTCATACTGAATATCTGAAATCCTCTAAGAGTTTTCTGACCAAATGAAAAGTTTATCATTATCATTAAATATTGGAATATTTTCTTCCCCATCATTCTGTCTTTCATGTACAGGGAAGCAAAACCATCATAAAGCCTAAACCTAGCGTCATGTGTCTACACATGTTTCAAATGCTAAATCATTTACTATGCAAACATTGCTTTTATCATAAATATAATACTTAGTTCCTAAAAAAAGATAATATTTAGTTCATACAAATCTCTTAATCCCTATTAATAGTCCATCTCTACTGTCCAGGCAACACTCTTTACTCAGACTCCACTCCAAAAAGGTGGTGTCTGCCCATATGAGGATTTCATTCTCCCACTATTTCAACTCTTTTAACCACCAATAATTCTTGAAGTGTAACAGATTCAAAACCGAGGCAGCCAAGCAGATATCACAATCAAACCACAGTAGTTCCACATGATTAAGCAACCAATCAGCATCAAGCCATTGTGTGATTCCATTTTATAGGACTTTCTCTTTAGGCCCTACCTGAAGGCAGTTTTAGGCAGTAATCGCAGAATGTTGAGGGGACCGCCTGATGTCTCTATTTTCATCTTCACATGCAGCCAACTAAGACAGATATCTTTTATCTTTGACTTGTTTCAGTCACTAGACTGTGGTCATGCTGGGGCACCACCCTGAAGAATTTTTTGTTGAATGAATCGACACCGGTACTTCTCTTTTGCTGAACCACTAAGTTACAGGAACGTAAACACACCAACACCAGTTGTCAAGTGGTGGTAGGGGACAAACACTGACACAAACATATATATACACAATCAAAATCAAATTCGATGACTGGCATCCGTGCTAGTGGCGCGCTAAGACTACCATACAAGTGAGATCATGGCCAGAGGAACAAGCTGGCCTCCGTGCTGTACTTGTACTTACTAGTACTTGTGCTGGTAGCATGCGAAAAAACATTCAAGCGAGGTCGTTGCCAGTGCCGCTGGACTGGCCCCTGTGCAGGTGGCACATAAAAAGCACCATTTGAGTGTGGTCGTTGCCAGTACCACCTGACTGGCCCTTATGCCAGTGGCATGTAAAAGCACCCACTACACTCTCAGAGTGGTTAACGTTAGGAAGGGCATCCAGCAGTAGAAACATTGCCAGATCACATTGGAGTCTGGTGCAGCCATCTGGTTCGCCAGACAGTCAAATCATCCAACCCATGCTAGCATGGAAAGCGGACATTAAACGATGATGATGAATGGGCTTCTTTCAGTTTCAATCTACCAAATCCACTCACAAGGTTTTGGTCAGCCTGAGGCAATGGTAGAAGACACTTGCCCAAGGTGCCATGCAATGGGACCTACCACAAATATAGCACAATTACTTTCCATTTATGATGAGTCAGCCACAAATTGCTATATCAGTCAACTTGTCATAAATCCTGAGCTGTATGCCACTCCCAGGGTGTAATTATTTGAAAAAAGACCAACAAAATTAAAACACTAGGGGCAGTAATAAAATCTTTTGTTAATTGTTCACAAATGATGTTAATTACTTCTACACACAGCCAAATACACTTTCCATTCACCAGCAACCATGACTACTACACGCTTCACAGAAGCATTTCTCTATCTCTATCAATAACATCTCGTTTTGTTCTTCTCCGAAATCATAATCCTTAATTAATCCAATTCTCACTACTTCTCTTGGCTTTCACACTTATCCCCATCTAGTTTCATCCCTTACCAACAAGATATTTCCAACCCCATTGCCCTCTCTTTCACCTCCAAATCCAGCATTCTGCTGACAATAACTGTCTCTTGACCTACCAGCTCATTTGACCATTGCCTTATTGCAATGATCTGCTACCAATCCACATTCTCTCCCTCCTCCAATGCCAGGGGTTCTTTTTGAAAGTCAGCCGACTGGCTACAAAATTGCTAACTATTCTAGGCAGCACAAGTGCTTCCTCTTCCTGCTGTCTCCACCAGTGGCAGAATTGCACCAACACAAGACAGTGGCTTCTAGCATACTTGATCTTTGGTAAGAGCTTTCCAGATGAGTCCCATACCACATAAAATCAAGCATCTTCAACACCTGTATTCTTCCAGTAGTTTTATATGGTCTGGAATGTGTCAACTGGACTTCTGCTACACTACAGAAACAGCAAGTCTTTCAGAATTATGTAATGCGAATTATTAATAACACCAAACTCTCAGACCGTGTCAGAATTGAAGATCTAAGACAACTAAATTGCCACCAATCACCTTTGTCATCAAAAGTAAAGCACAGGTGTTTCATTTCTGACCAATGAAAAACAGATAAGTGGATGATGGAAACCATCATCTTGGGCGTCCCGACCCCAGGACTTCTGAGGCAAGAACTTGACCCAGTTTCCATTGCATATAAGTGACAACATGCCTCACCGACTGAATGGAATACCAGTCCTTTATAGTTATTGCCGGAACCCATTTACAGCTGGGTGGACTGGAGTAATGTGAAATGAAGTGTTCTGATGAAGAAAGCAACACACTGCCCAGTCTGGAAATTGAAACTACCATCTTGCAATTGTTAATGCAACACCCTAACCATTGGGCCATGTGCCTTCACTGACCAAAAAAAAAAAAAAAAATCAAACTAAGACTACTAAGTCTATAAACATTAATAACCTACGTGTACTTAGTTGTTAATAAGATTTATATTTTAGTTATTTTTATAATTGATAATTACACAAAATTTTTTAAAATAAATACATAAAACCAAAAATTTATAAAGTATAAAACACAAGCTTTAAATTTATTTCCTTTCCTGTTTAAACTATCATTTATTACACAGTAGTAGCTTCACTCCACGGAGGGAATATTTTCCCCTTTATATTGTAAAGAGGAAAATAAATTAAATGAGAAAGAATTTGTAGCATGTAGTAATTACAAAACTACACACAGTTTAATTGCACAATGACTGTAGACCACTTTGGGTTATAATAATTGTAATGTACCATACCAGTGTGGTATATATTAAATGTAATATGACATACCATCATTTTTGTCTTTTGTTTTGTTAGCTTCATCTTTTTTCGACTGGTCATCTGTTTTCACTTCCTTGTCACCAGAGTCTTCTTTCCTGTCACCCTAAAATTACAGAAATATAAACACAATCACCAGGACATTCACAAAGAGGTTTTCTGCCACAGAAATAACCAGTTTGTACACACAGAAACAATAAATAAATAAATGAACTGACTTCACAAAATACGGAAAACATTTCAACTAGTTTCATTGGTTCAGATTATTTGATGGCCAATTAGAATAGTAGGGCTTAAACTCTTCTCGTTGCCAGAGAACATTGGCAAATAGGAATGTAGAATTTTTACTAGCTAAATATAGAGACAGCAATCCTAGTTCATAATGGGACAGTTTGGGGCAGTCACTGTTCACTGAATGTAAACCACATGTTTCATATACGGTAGGGAAATTCATGTGAATGGAGGTGGCATGGACTCAACCAGCTCTGAGGAGGTCATTCTAGTAGCAATAGGAAAGGCAGAGAGAGGACAGTGTACCTGTGGATTTGAGGCTGGAGAGGGTCTTTGAGTGACTTCATGCCAATCAGTTGGATGTGGTCTAAGAAGTTTGTATGTGTGCAGCAAGAGAATCTCAGATGTGAAAGCAACATTCCATTGTCAGCCTCACCTAAGCTTTGTAGAGTGTTAATAATTGTGTGTGTGGGGGGGGAGCAGAAGTATGTTCTGAATCTGAGAAGGGCCAATTGTTAGGATGTTAGGAGATGCTTTCAACAGTAGAGGTTCTTAGTGATAAGGAGAACCAGCACTGGGAGTGATTGTGAGGCCTTTAGTTGTGTGCTGTCCATGTTTAAAGGTGTTGGTGTTTTTACATCCCCATAACTTAGTGATTTGGTAAAAGAGAGCAATAGAATAACTATCAGGCTTAAAAAAAAAATAGATATTGGGGTTGATTCATTCAACTAAAAAATTCCTCAAGGTGGTGCCCCAGCATGGACGCAGTCTAACGACTGAAACAAGTAAAAGATAAAAAGGTATATGTTCACTGCATTTTGAATCAGCACAAGGAAGTGTGATAAAAGTCGAATAATAACTTTTGCGTGTGTATCATATTTCCTGATATTGCCAATGGTGACAAAAAAGTTACCTGCTATATGACGGGGGTAACACTGGGTTTTTCCCCATATTTTTCTAGATAAAATGAAAATATATGTGACTGCCTAGTATCCTTTTTGTATTCCTTGATTTTTAATTCAAATTTATAATCCCACCTGTAAAGTGATAATTACCTCCCTTAGCATAAATGATAATCCACAAGACTGTGTGTAAATGAAAATAAAGCTAATACAAATAACCCCCTTTTTTAATAGTGACTGAATATTTTTTAATGGAAAAACGTTTCTTTTGGAAAAAAGATAAAAAGCATAAAGGGATTCTAGCATAAAATCTGGAGACAAAATGTCCAGAATAACCTCTGTTATATGTGTAACACTTTATAATGTACTTATCAGTATTGTTTTGTTTTGGTGGACTTGAGCGTTTGTAAATTGATGTAGGGGCAGAATTGGTAGGGTATTATATAAAATAGTTGTGTGAAGGGCAGAGGGTTGATAGAATTGGTAGGGTACTATATAAAATAGTTGTGTGAAGGGTAGAAGATTGATAGAATTGAGCAGGCAGAAACGTTAGCACGCTGGGCGAAATGCTTAGCGGTATTTTGTCTGTTGTTATGTTCCGAGTTCAAATTCTGCTGAGGTCAACTTTGCCTTTCATCCTTTCAGGGTCGATAAATTAAGTACCAGTTACATACCGGGGTCGATGTAATTGACTTAATCCCTTTGTCTGTCCTTAGTTTGTCCCCTCTATGTTTAGCCCCTCGTGGGCAATAAAGAAATAAGAATTGGTAGGGTACTATATAAAATAGTTGTGTGAGGGGCAGAGGGTTGATAGAATTGGTAGGGTACTATATAAAATAGTTGTGTGAAGGGTAGAAATGTGGTAAACAAAAGTGTCTACAATATTTTAAGTCCCTTTATATTCTGAGTTCTTCAATTGGCTGTCCACTCTGCTTTTTGAACATGTCTCCTGGGTTATTCAATACCAGTCCAATCTTTGTCACAACTCTATCTTTCCTTCCTCATCTGGGGCTTAATAAAATAAATACCAACCGTGTTCAGGGACCAATTATAAATATTACACTCCGCCTTACAATTTCTGGCTTTGGTTCAATACGAGAAATTAATCAATATTTGGCCTAGATTCTACCATAAATAAAGATTTTCCACATTTTTGTCTACATCCACAAATATTTTGTTTACGTCTGTCATTGTAACTTAAAGCTATTCTAGCAGAGTAAAAGAATGGCAAAGTTGGTTAAGATGCATTATGGTATTTCTTCTAACTCTTTATATCCTAGGGACAACTTTGCCTTTCAACCCACCAGTCAAGTACTGTAGTTGATGGTACTGACTAACCCCTCTCCCTACAAAACTGCTGGCCATGTGTATAAATACAAAACAACTGTAGTAGTAGTGGCAGTAGTGTCTGTTTGTATTCCTTAAGATCTCTATTATTTATCTTGTTTCAGTCATTACAGTGGCCATGCTGGGGCACTGACTTGAAGAATTAATTTTTAGTCAAATTGCCCCCAGGGCTTTGTTCTTTTTTTAATTCTGATAGTTATTCTATCAGTCTCTTTTACCAAACTGCCAAATTATAGGAATGCAAACACCAGTTGTCAAGCAGTAGTGGGGGACAAACACAGACACCTACATACACCCCCGTGCTAGTAGGGTGCTAAGAGCACCATCTGAGCGTGATCGTTGCCAGAGCGGCTAACTGACTTCCGTGCTGGTAGCACATAAAAGGCACCATTCGAGTGTGATTGTTACCAGCATCGCCTTACTGGCACCTGTGCCGGTGGCATGTGTAAAAAGATTCAAGCGAGGTCGTTGCCAGTACCGCCTGACTGGCCCCTGTGCTGCTGGCATGTAAAAGCACCCACTACAGTCTCAGAGTGGTTGGCATTAGGAAGGGCATCCAGCTGTAGAAACTCTGCCAGATTAAGACTGGAGCCTGGTGCAGCCATCTGGTTCGCCAGCCCTCAGTCAAACCGTGCAACCCATGCTAGCATGGAAAGCAGATCTTAAATGATGATGATGATAATATATTAAATGGGTTTCATTCAGTTTCTGTTAAAAAAATCCACTTGCAAAGCTTTGGTCAGGCCAAGGTACCGTACAGCTTGACTGAACCCAGAACCATGTGGTTGAGAAGCAAACTTCTTACTACACACCATGCCTGTGTACAACTTGTAACTTGTTTCATGTGTATGGTTATATCAGTACTAAAACACTGTATATCAATTTCTATCTTTTGAAAACAACTAAATGACAAATGAACTCAACAGTGAGTTAGATTCAACAAGACATACCCCTTCTCACATCTCATATGAATTATATCAATTGGAAAGGTACTCTTCAAACATTAGAGAAGTCAACTTTGAAACCTTGATTTATCCATGTTACCGAACAAAGTTAACGGATTAAATGTAGTAGCATTGCCACTCGGATGCTGGTAGAAGAACATTATGGTGGCTCATTGCTGCTGTTGTTATCGTTGTCCATTATGACAAGTAATACAGTTGACAATGACAGATTATTCATAATTTTTTTTCCTACTCTCGGCACAAGACCCATAATTTTGGGGGAGGGGGCAGTTGATTAGCTCGATCCCAGTATGCAACTGGTACTTAATTTATCGACCCCGAAAGGATGAAAGCAATGTTGACCGTGGTGGAATTTGAACTCAAAATGTAAAGACAGACGAAATACCACTAAGCATTTTGCCCAGCATGCTAATGTTTCTGCCAGCTTGTCACCTTCATGACAGATTATTCAGACATGCACATGTCTTCAGACAGAACTGTGAACCCACCTCCCACCACATATATCTGGATATTAACAGATATAATAAACAGTCAGCACACCAGTGCCATGTAAAAATCACCTGTACTGGTGCCACATGGAGAGTACCAGGCCTGGCACCACATGTGAAGTACCTGGACCATCATCATGCGAAAAGCATCCATACCAGTGACATGTGAAAAGCACCTGTGCAGGTGCCACATGAGAAGCATCTGTGGTGGCACCACAGGGAAAGCACCCATGCCAGTACCATCTAGCATTTATGTGCCACCAGCACGGAAGCCAGTTAGCCGCTCTGGCAACGATCACTGTAAAGTGGTTGGTGTCAAGAAAGACATCTAGCAGTAGAAACCATGCCAAAACAGAGGACTGGAGCCTGGTGCAGTCCTCCGGCTTACCAGCTCCTGTCAAACCATCCAACAGATGGTAATGATGACACAGCAATGAAGAACTTTTTTCCATCGTCAGATGAGGCAGAAGTTGAGGAGGATATTCTAGATAGCACACAACAACAAGGTGCTTCGACTACCTCTAGATGGAAAAAATGCATCAATTTCTCTCCATTTGTACATTCATTTGACAACAACAATGCAGGAATCTCAAAAAACTGAAATTATGCCCATGCCAGATGCAAAGGAAAGTGAATATTTTGTGGTACTTTACAATTAGGAGTTTGTAAATTTATTGTACAAAAGAACTAACATTTATCCTTGAGAAAAAGAGAGATTTTTTTTTTGTTTTTACCTCACCACTGAGCCACACAACTCCACTATGAATTCACTAAAAGCAATGGCTTAAGAATATACATGACTGAAATGTTGCTGGTAAGCCTGTTATCCTGTCACTTGTAGAAATGTCCATAAAATACAGAAATGATGAAGACATGTAGAATCCATACAAAAATCACTTTCTATTAACTCAATACATCAAATATCCAATTCCTTTTTTTTTACCCTAATGCTTCTGGTTTCATTTCGATGGTACTTTCCATTGAAATCCTTTATATTTACATGTTGCAATTCATCTAAACTTAGGGTTTCTATATTTGTGATTCTTCCAGTTAAATCACTGGTTAGGATAATAATCCTGTTCTGTCAGAGATATTGGACTATTTTCCTTTTTTATAGATTATAAGTTTGCCATAAAGGAGAGCATTCACTGTCACAGAAATATCTGACTATTTAGTTTCCTCAATCGCATAATGCAACAACGTATCCACTATTCTAGATAATACACATCCATTAAATACAACCTGGCTAAGTTAAATACAGAAACAATTTATGTAGAATAAATATACTTTTTCAATCTCTTCTGCAAACCAATCAAAGAATATCCAACAAAAAAAAAAGGAGAAAACTACTTTTGGGTGATATTTACAGAAGGAAAATATTCTATGTTGTACATTTAATGGTGCAGTGGTGTAGAAGTGGATTTTATGAACAGGGTGAACTTATGGAAGGAGCCAGAACAGTTAGAAAACCAGTTATTCAAACAGTACTAATGATACACCACTGGAGATTGGCCTTCAGTATCTAAACTGACCATAACGAATGATTAATTCAACACAATAAGCATTACATAAGACACAGTAATCCGAATGCTAAAGGGTGTGGCAGTAACATTGGCCATATTTTACACAGCCACTGGTTCGGCACTTGTCAAATTAGACAGATAGGTGGAAATTGTCTTCGTGTAGCCAACATTCACTGTGCTTTTCTTTTTTAGTTACTAGTTTCAACAGCAAATGTACATTGTGCATTTGTTCTTGAAACATTGATCAAGAATGGTGAATCTGAATTGGAGGGGTTTTTTTCTTTGCTATCCCCTATATTTCTAGCAGACATTGGTGGCATAATAAAAACCATAATAATTCTTTCTGATTTTGACATAAGGTCAGCAATTTTGAGGAGAGGAGGAAGTTGAATACACTGACCCCCAATGTAGAACTGATAATTATTTTATTGGCCCTGAAAATATGAAAGCAAAGTTCACCTCTGCAGAATTTGAATTCAGAAATTAACAAGTCAGAAGAAATGCTGCTAAGCACCTTGTCTGATCTGCTAACAATTCTACCAGCTTGCTGCCTTAATATTGCTTTCAAATAAAGTGATAGTATGTTGTCAACTTAATGTGATAGTCCCATGAAAGGGAAGAATGCTACTGTTATTTAGCCCTAGGAAACACAATTTCCTGTTGGACTTGACACATTTCCCATGTCCTTATGTTTTCAAAGTTTAGACGAGCACCTCCACCCAGCAAAGCCAGCATCCAGAGACTAGTTTCAGAGTCATTGCATTGTTCATCATCAGTCTGGAGTAGCATGGCTATTTTCAAAAATCAGTGAATGTATTTCAATTGAAATATATGTTTTCAAAGGTGGATATGCACCGACAGCTAGCAAGCCATGCTACTCCAGACTGATGATGAGCAATGGCTCTGAAACTAGTCTCTGGGTGCTGGCTTTGCAGGGTGGAGGTGCTCGTCTCCACTTTGAAATCATAAGGAAACAGGAAATGTGTCAAGTCCAACAGGAAACGGTCTTTCCTAGGGCTAAAGAACAGTAGCATTCTTCCCTTTCATGGGACTGTCACATTAAGTTGACAACATACTATCACTTTATCGTGCTGATACTGCATAAATCTCTGAGAGATTTCGAAATGTATTATTTCTATTAGTTTCAAATGTTTGGCACAAGGCCAGCAAGTTTTGGGGGAGGGGTTAAGTTAATTACATCACCCCGTGCTCAACTGGTACTTAATCTACCAACCCTGAAAGGATGAAAGGCAGAGTTGACCCTGGTAGCGTTTGAACTCAGAATGTAAAGCTAGATGAAATACTTACAAGCACTTTGCCCAGCATCCTAGCGATTCTGCTGAGGATGACATCTAACATGGTATGTTTTTAAACGTGGGTTAAAGAATACAGCTGTTTTTTGTAATTATAAAAATTATAATTACTTTGCAGTAGCTGTGTGATTTCTAATAATTGGCCACAAAATCATTTGTTTTAATGAATCAACATGAAAAGATTCTATAATGATACTGGATGTGAAATATTTCCAAGTTGGTATCTTCCAAAATATACAAGATTAAATTACAGAGAAAATGTTTCAATTACAAAATGCTTTGAAATGTAAGATTAAAATATCTCAATAATAAATTTTGTAAATGGCTAATGTTAACAATATGGTTATCATTTCATGTTACATACACTTCTCCATCAGACATGTCTGGAACCTTAGAATATCATAAGACTTAGCGATGTATTATGATCACTGTCTAATAACCAATATAATTTGAAAGAAACTTCATCAGAGGCTGAGTTATCAGTTTGTTTATAATACATAATTAAGCATTTAATAGTTTAAAAATTCTTTCTAGTAAAGGCCTGAAATTTTGGGAGAGGTGAGGAGCTAGTTGATTACACTTACCCCCCCCCCCAGTGCTCAACTGGTATTTATTTTATCTATTCTGAAAGGATGAAAGGCAGAGTCAAGCTAAGCAGAATATGAACTCAAGTGTCACATAACTTGCACCCATGCTGGTGGCACACAAATGCACCCATTACACTCTCATAGTGGTTGGCATTACAAAGGACATCCAGCTGTAGAAACCATGCCAAATCAGACTGGAGTCTGGTGCAGCCTTCCAGCTTGCCAGCCCAGTCAAACTATCCAATCTATGCCAACGTAAAGAGCAAGAAGAAATGCCGCTAAGCATTTTTCCAATGTTCTAACAATTCTGCAAGCTCACTGAATGAAACTACAACAGTTTACCATATGACACTCACTGCTAATCACCTCCTATCCATAGGTTTGGGAACAGGAGGTGCAAGCACAGAACCCAAAAAATTTGTAGTGGGCAATGAAAATACTTTGAACATCCTCCAGAAAAACTTCATTGCCAAAACAAATGAGTGTAGAAACATTTTTGGGATGGTTTGAAACATTACTTTTCCATTACTGGATTTATCTGATTGGATTGATGCGTAAATATATTAATAATTGTTATTATTATCATACCTGTGTTTGATTTGATATTAAGACAGCAAAAATATCGACCTTGTTTGTAAAAAATTTTGGACCTGGGTTTACACCAATCATGAGGGTACATCCTCATATCTCTTCATCACTACTTTATCTCTCCTTTCAGCTCCACTCTGATCACTTACAGCCATTCTTCTACATTGTGAGTAACCATGCGGTACTTCTACAGCAAGAAACTGGTTCTCTTTTGAACCCTTCTCTCTTACTTTAACCTCTCATTCTGCAGTATAAAGCTACCTCCCACCCTGAATCATACTTAGTCGAAGACCCTACTGCTTCAGGCAGTATGGCAACCTGCATGGCACATTGGGCAAGTGTCTTCTACTATAGCCTTGGGCTGACCAAAACTTGTGAGTGGATTTGGTAGACAGAAACTGAAAGAACACTGTCATATATACATACATATATAAACATACATACATATGCCAGCGCCACTTTGACTGGCTTCCATGCCGGTGGCATGTAAAAATCACCAACCAATCATGGCCGTTGCCAGCCTCCCCTGGCACCTGTGCTGGTGGGACATAAAAAGCACCCACTACACTCACGGAGTTGTTGGCATTAGGAAGGGCATCCAGCTGTAGAAACACTGCCAGATCAAACTGGAGCCTGGTGCAGCCTCCTGGCTTCCCAGACCCCGGTTGAACCATCCAATCCATGCTAGCATGGAAAACAGATGTTAAACAATGATGATGATGATACACACACACACATATTTGTGAGTGTGTGTCGGTGTTTTTCCCCACCACCACTTGACAACTGGTGTTAGTGAGTTTATATCCCCATAACTTAGTGGTTCGGCAAAAAATTAAGAGAAATGGATGATAAGTTGATGTGGAGCATTTCATAGTTAAAGTAACATTAGATTAATTGAAAATAGATAAGTAATAAGAAAATATCAGGATAAGAAAACTGTCATTATTAATATGTATTTTATTATTTCTGATTGTCAAACCAACATCAAAGAGCAAATAAACACAACTTAATATGGCCCTAAATCACATGTTCTCTGCAACAGCGAGACCACCCCTGGTTCTGTGATACAAACTTCCTATTTTAAAGTGATCTAAATTATAACCTTTCATCAAAATTTCATGTTAATCTATGTCTCAAATACCAGCTTCATATTGACAAAGTTATTTCCCTATATTCTTCTTTGTTTTTGAAATTAATTGAAATAAAGAGGGCGTATAAACACGGACAGAGGGGAAGAAGTGGTCAAGAAGAAACCAAATGAATTATCGGACAAACGATAAAATGTCAACGATTTCAACTGAAACATCATAACGAAAGTGTTAAGAATTTGGTGTGGTTCCTCTTCACCAGGTCCCAAATGTATATGGTCAGGAGTCAGTCTACAGGAGTATTTAAACATTAGTATATAAGATGCAACGTCCATACGTGTACTGTTGGTTATAATAACAAAAGAGTTTGTATTGAATGTCATATGTGAAACATGGCAGCCTGTGAACAATTTATATCAGTCACATAGAGAAGGTATAGAAGAAATTTCTTAAATATTTGCTCAAGTTTCACAATAAAGTAGTCATGCAAGCAATTCTGGAAAACGTATGTGATCCTTCACCCTATGGTAGATTTTTTTTCTTTTCTTTGTAATCAAGCTCTCTATATTGAACTGCTAGCTCTGTTAAATAGTATAGATCACATGATCATCAGCTAGAGTCACATGACACAGCATGTAAAACTTGTAATATTACAATAACGGCAATGTTATAGCAAAAGGGAAAAAATGAAAACTGAAATTTTTTGGACAGAAATAAATTGAAGATGTGAGAGGATACAATGTCTTTTGTCTAAATAATAAATGCAGAAGTTAATGATGCAAAAGGTATCTATTTCTTGTCATCTTGATGACAATAGTAATAGTTTCAAATTTTGGTACAAGGCCAGCAATTTCGGGGGACGGGGTAAGTCGATTCCATTGATTCCAGTACTCAACTGGTATATATTTTATCCACCCCAGAAGGATGAAAGGTAAAGTCAACCTCAGCAGAATTTGAACTCAGAACCTAGAGACAGACTAAATGCTGCTAAGCATTTTGCCCAAAGTGGTAACATTTAAGCCAGCTCACTACCTTGCTGTTGAATGATGATGATAAGAAGAAAGTAATGAAACAAATTGTACATATACAAACACATATTTATCATACATGATATATATATATATATATATATATATATATATATATATAAATCACTGTTTTAATGTCACTTTTCCATGCTTTCATGGATCAGACAGGATTCACTGATGTAGATTTTCTACAGTCAGATGCCTTTCCTGTTGCCAACCCTCACCTGTTTCCAAGCAAGGTTATATTTCCCCAGGGTTAGACATGTTTCACAGAATATTGGGAATGAACAAGAGTGACAACCATTTACCACTGTCATGTGATTTGAAGACCTACAAACACAGACACACAAACATCAACTACACACAAACATCAACTACATACACACACTCACAAAGCTTTGGTCGGCCCAGAACTATAGTAAAAGATACTTGCCCAAGGTGACACACAGTGGGACAGAACCTAAAACGATGTGATTGCGAAGCAAATTTCTTAACCACATGGTTATGTCTCTATATATAGAAGCATGGATGTGGCTACAGGTAGACATGATCATGTAGTTAAGAAGCTTGCTTTCCAATCATGTGATCTTGGGTTCAGTCCCATTGCATGGCATCTGCCTTCTATATGTGAATATGGTAAATGGAAACTGAAAGAAGCCTGTTGTATGTGTGTGTGTATATGTTTATCCTCATATATCAATAGATATTTTGTGATCTATGCTTGGGAAGCAGGTGAGGGTCAGTGACAGGAAGGGCATCTGGTTGTAGAAAATCTGCTTTAAATTCTGTCTGAGCCATGCACACATAAAATAGTGGATGTTGAATGGAGATGATGATGATGATAGATAGACAGACAGATATAGACTCTAGATATGCAAATAAAATATGACTGTATTGTCAAATTTTACTGAAACTCCTGAAAACCAATTTCGTTTCATTACAATTTTCTTCTAAATTAAAGAATAAAGATAATAAAAGGGACCAGTAAATCAGGAAGGCAACCCAAGCTAAGACTCCTTAAATTTTAGATAAAATGCATTATCAGATATTGTTGATTATGAGCAATGAAATTGAAAAGGAGTTACAGATCATGAGATCAATAACTAAAGACAATAAACTGGTGATGAAAAGTGATTAAAATGCCTGTACTTATGATAATGACTTTAATACATTTTAGTATTAAAGTTTTATCTAAACAGGTGCAGGCATGGCCATCATCATCATCATCGTTTAACGTCTGTTTTCCATGCTGGCATGGGCTGGACGGTTCAACTGGGGTCTGGGAAGCCAGGAGTCTGCATCAGGCCCCAATCTGATCTGGTAGTGTTTCTACAGCTGGATGCCCTTCCTAACGTCAACCACTCTGAGAGTGTAGTGGGTGGTGGTTAAGAAATTGCTTCTCAGCCACATGGCACTTTGGGCCCAGTCTCACTGCATGATATTTTGGGTGGCAGTCTTCTACTATAGCCCCAGGCCAAACAAAGCCTTGGAAGTGGATTCGGTAGACAAAAACTGAAAGAAGATCATCGCATGTACATTTATGTATATATGGGTGTGAGTGTACATGTGTGTATGAGTGTGTGTGGTCTTCTCTTGACATTGTGTGATAGTCCTTGAGTGTCCTTCGTTTCCATATTCTGCAAAAACACGTCTGGGCAAGGGAAACCAGTCAGGATTGCCAGCAGGAAAAACAGCTGGTCGTATAAAATCTGCCTCAATAAATTCAGTCCAGCCATACAAGCATGGAAAAGTGGATGTTAAAATAATGAAGTTTTATCTCTACTCTTAAAACTATTCTTACACTTTTGGATCAAAGTGCTTACACATTTCTAATCTAAAAATACAATATTGCAAAATACTCTCCATCTCTCTCTCTTTCACACACACACATACACACACACAGAATGCAAGACTAAATCAAAATGCAAAACAATTATGCATTGCTGTCTTTCCAAAGTATCAAATATATAGAACAATAAAACTCTAATGTAATTCTGAACAAACTTTGCATTTCTAAGGTTACATCATAAAAATTCATCTGATAGTATACAATAAAATAGATTTCAAATACCAAACTGAAATAGTAGAATTTATGAGAAAATGAAGAAAACAGAGTTGGTTAGCTGAAAATGAACTATTGATAAGTAAATGTATCAAATATAGAGATACCAAGAAGACCAATGTCGAAAGATTGAGAAATATGTAAATGAACCTATTTATGAAGTTCCACCACGGATTATCTTCCTGCTTTATATTTGTGTAATTTATTTATAAATGCTTTGATGCCTTAAACACTATTTGTCTATCTTTAATTTTATCTTTATTTTTATTAGCTTGACCAGTGTGTTTCCTACTTTGTTTAACTGGATTATGTCTCCCATCATTAAGGTGCTGGATCTAAGAAATTCAATCTGGACCAAGCACTCATTTGGTCTGCATCTATTTTATGCTTTATTGACATATTCTTACCCACTGAAAACAACTCTTTATTAATGATGTGTCTTTAAGTGAATTCAGTTATAAATAACAGCTTATAATAATAAAGTGGATTAAAAACCTCTTGGGTGGAAAAAAAAGTCAAAAAGCTTCCCGTGGGACTTGAACATCTATAAACTAGACATATGTGCTACAAATTACACTAAAGTAGCCTCTTGACTAAATACAAGAGGCTGGTAATGTCTTTAATAATGATAATAATGATTTTAATATACTCTAATATCGAAGTTTTCCATCCAAGGATTTATTTTGAAGCCAATATATTAGTTTCAAAGGAGGAAGCAAGCTGGCAGAATTGTTAGCACGCCAGGCAAAGTGCTTAGTGGCATTTTGTCTGCCACTATGCTCTGAGTTCAAATTCTGCTGAGATCAACTTTGCCTTTCATCCTTTCGGGGTTCATGAAATAAGTACTAGTTAAGCATTGGGGGGGGGGGCAATGTAATTGACTGGACCCCTACCCCAAAATTTCTGGCCGTGTGCCTTTAGTAGAAAGGAATATATTAGTTTCAAATTCTGGCACAAGGTCAGTCATTCTAGGGGAGGGGTTAAATCTATTACATCAACCCCAGTACTCAACAGGTACTTATTTGAACAACCACAAAAGGATGAAAAACAAAAAAGTCAACCTCAGTGTAATTTGAACACAGAATGTAAAGACAAATGAAATGCTGTTAAGCATTCTGCCCAGTGCAGCATCGATTCTGCCAGCTTGCCACCAATATATTATAAGCTATTATTTATAGCTGAATTCATTACAAGACACATCTTTAATAAAGACTTATTTGCATAGTTTCTGATGCCAACCGTAAAATGTGTTCAGTATTGCTTACGTTTTAAAAACCAACTGAAATGGTTTATAGTGAACAGGAATTAATTAATACTGAGATCCTATCTACATGAAGGAACATACAGAATGTACCACATTTTCAATTTATTGATTAATGAAGATATTTTAAGATCTTAAATAATTACTACATTAATTATTAAAGAATATTAATTAAATGAAGTCTTATATGATATTATTATAACTACATAAAATATCTCAAAGAAGTTTCGCTTTAACCCTTTAGTATTTTTATTGAAATACACAGCCTTTGTTTCAATTAATTTTGAAAATAATGAAGAAATTGGTGAAATAATTTTATCATAATTAAGCTGGCATTTAGAACATAAATTAACATGAGATTTTGATGGCAAGTTTTAATTGAGATCACTTTAAAACAAGAAGCTTGTATGAAAGAACCCGGAGTAATCTCAGGCTGGTTATTATCAAAAGGATTGAAGATCATTGTAGAATAAAAGCACACATTTTTATTATTTATTATCATGGCCAGGTTCCAATTCAGGCCTTCATTTTTTGACCTTTCAAGAGCTTAATATTGACAGGGGCCACATACTCCTCCTGTAGATTGCATTTCCTCATCAAGTAGAGTCATTGCTGTTTTAAATTTGTGTCAGTCATAAGAAAATGAGAGCAAAATGGGAAAAGGTCACTCTACAAAACACTTCCCATCAACTGATCTTTAGGATGTCTTTTAAAGATGCAGTTATGGTTAAGTACCATAATACTGAGTGAAACTGTGTGAAGCCTCTCAAATTGATTGTACTTGTAATTTGAAGGGCCAGCCTTGTCATACACTGTGTCAAGCTGCAGCCACTTACATGCTGTTACAATGAGTAAGTATTGTAGTTCATTGAAAAACTAGTGCTCTGTCCAACCCATGCCAGCATGGACAACAAACATTAAATGATGATGAGGCTTTGGCCAAGATTTGAACCACTCCACTCAGATTTCCTGTTTAGAACTACAATCTACTTACATTCCCATAAAGGGCATGACCAGCTCTTTGAGAGGACGGAACACTCGCATTTACTAGTCAATCAGCACTGGCCAGTATGTATCAACTAAGGACAGAAAATGTTAAAGGAGAGATGTGTATGCTTTCTGCCAAACTGTAATTTGAAGGTTCTAGAAAGTCTTGCCCAAGGTTATGAAATGCTGTTGATTTGAACCCCACACCAGATCCAACTCAAATTCCAAACTTTGCTGCTTGTCCTTACATAACATACATTGTATACAATGTTCAACAAAGGTAATTATCTTTCTATTTAAATGTGTTGACATACACATATACATACATAAATAATTATCTTCTTTTTCCTTTATTTTTTTTATAATAACAGACACATGTCACAGAACATATTTAACAAGAACATTCTCTTTATCTTCCATATTGTAAAGCTTTAAGCACGACAGTAATCCCTTGCTATATCACGGTTCACCTATTGCGGTTTATTATTTAAGCTCACATCGATTCCTCCATGGTGTTGTTTTGTATTTATAATAAAATATATACAAATCATAAAAATAATTTTAAAAATATACAGTACAATATTGTTTCTACTTTGCGGATTTTCACTTCTCATGGGGGGTTTTCGAACGTAACACTCACGATAGTTGAGAGATTACTGTACCTACATCCTTACAGAAATGTTTTTTAATGATATAAATATTCTTTGTATGTTTGTCATATACTGTTTAACATAATAAATGTATGGAAACATATCTATTGTGTGGTTATTCTTGTCTATTAACACAACTGCTTACTTAATTATTAAGCATTATAAACCACCTAACTACATATTCATCATCAAAATGAAGATCTCCATTTACATATTTTTACCATTACTGAGACTTTCAGTGTGTGTCAGTCCTTCATTTTCCAACATCTCATTGATATCATCACCTGATCTTTAGGTGGTTTAGTGGGGTCCACTCTGTTGCAAGCATTTGGGTGGGATCTCTGGTTTGATGTTAAGCTAGAGATCAGGATTACCTTTTGCTATTAATACTGCTACTGTCACTATTAATTATATTTTAATAAACTCAATCGCTATTTGTGGCACCAGAGCCCGAATAGACACTGAGATTTATATCGTTGACAGGAGATTCAGCTGTTATTGTACTGCCGGACATCTGTCATTGAGGAACCCATAGCAGAGTGAAATCATGGGATCTGGCACTTCCACCACCCATAGCCGATGACTCTCATCTGTCCATGATATAATCCTTTTTGGAACACTGGACCTTGAAGCAAGTAAGCTACAAATAATAGTCTGCAAATATTGGGTTTAAAAATTCTTTAGATAGAAAAAGTCAAAGGGTTTTTAACACAACTTTTATTTATAGCTTATCTGCTTCGAGATCCAACATTCCAAAAAAGAATTATTTTATGGTCTCCCAAAGTTTATAAATTCTTATGACAACAACAACAACACACACACTAAACTCTTGAAGCCAAAGAAAGAAGTTCAATTAAAATGAAAATATTCATTTTGCTAATTAGAGAAGTAACGAGTAAGATAATAGATAAATTTAATTATTTTTGTAAACTTAATTTTTTAGTACAAATCCTCTTTCCCAGTTATAAAGAGAAGGTTTATGGATCAAATTATACAATGGTTCATTATAATTCTTGCTACTATGAAACATTTTCCCAGTAAAATATAAATTTATAAAATATAATTTTCTGTACTTTTTCATTTCACTAATCTAAAGAATCTTGAGTCAATAATTAACAGCAAGGTAACAATTAATTAACTCAATTAAATTATGAAATTATATATTCCATTTGCATTTTTCTCTTTTACAGTTTCTGAAAAAGTAAAACAAGATGAATACAACAGGAATGTCTTTCAATCATACGTCCACTTGTTCAGAGCTGACCTCCAGCTAAACTAACACCATTATCATTATTGTCATCGTTTAACCATCCACTTTTCCATGCTTGCATGGGCCAGAAAGAGTTGTGTTGATGGCAGATTTTCTGCTACTGGATACCTTTCCTGTTGCCAACCTTCACCTGTTTCCAAGCAAAGTAATATCTCCCTATAATCCATTTTTCCTTTTGCTTTTTGTTTTTTTTTTCCCAAATTATTGGAAATGATTGACACTGCTTGTCTAACTGATGCTCAAGAGTATTTTGTGATGCCAGGATAAGGAGTTGCAAGCACACACACACAATGGGCTTTTTTCAGTTTCTGTCTACCAAATCCATTCACAAGGCTTTGGTTGGCCAGGGGTGTAGTAAAAGACACTTGTATAAGATACCACACAGTGGGACTGAATCCAAAGCCATGAGATTGAGAAGCAAACATCTTAACCACACAACCACACCTGTACCTATACTACTACAATTCCAAACTTACAAAGGCCTTCTTGACCTAATCACAATTTAGCATATTAATAACAGGACAATTGATATTCAATGTCTCAAAAAAATATATACATATAGATGAGATGATCACAGCTGGAACATCTTTGATCATAGACTTGCTCAAGAAGGACAGATCTGGAATTAAACAAATACTAACTATAACGTGTAAACTACATAACGAAACGTTACCAATGTTATGAGTAAAGACTTCAAATGTTGCAGTTTCACAGACGAGCAGCAACAAAACGAACCAGAATGGAACTAAAATATATTAATGTAATTTATTAATGATCATCAACAAACAAATGTAAGTTATAATAGGAATAAAGACTAAAACTAAAACCATACATTAATATGGATGACCTCATCACAATTTGGTAATGAGCAGGGATGATATCAATCGATGGTCTGAAAATTGAATCCAGTATTGGCTAAGTGGTACAGTGTTGTCAGCCCCTCAATAATTTTACAGATCTTTGCTTGGCTATTCCACAACAGCAATCTATGTGTGATTCTCACATTCTCCTACATGAATATACAGTAATCATCATCATCATTTTAATGCCCATGTTCCATGATGGTTTGTGCTGGACAATTCGATGGAATCAGACAGGCCTGAAGATTGCATTGTGCTCTAATATCTGCTTTGGCATGGTTTCTATGACTGGATGCCCTTCCTAACTCCAACCACTTTGCAGCTATTTAACAGTGTATGTCTTTAAGAAAATATATCTCTGAACAAATACAGCATTAAATTTGGCTTTCCATGATGTATCTGCATTAAGTATGACATACAAGTTAATAGGTGTGTGTGCAGGTATGTCTACGTGGTTATGAAGTTTGCTTTTCAGCTACATGGTTTCAGGTTCAACCTCATAGAGTGACACCTTGGGCAAATGTCTTCCATTATAGGCCTAGGCTGATCAACCCTTTGTGAATGGAATTGGTAGACAGAAACTGATAAGCTTGGGTGTGTGTGTATGTGTGTGAGAGAGAGAGAGAGAGAATATTGTTTTCACATGTCCTCAATAATAACACCTGAACAAAACAATGTCTTCATTTACAGTCCCCAGTAAGCAAAATTCTTTATGTTTCCATGGCCCATCACTTTCTATGTGTGAGGAGAGTGGAAAGAAAAAAATCACATAGGTAAGTGTTGGTGACAGGAAGAGCATCCATTAGTAGAAAATATGCTAGAACATTTAACCCATGCCAACATAGAAAAAGAAGGACATAAAAACAACAACAATGATGATGATGATAAATGTATACAAGTATGCAAAAATGGTACAAAAACACAAAAGTATCCACTAAAATTTATATTGAAAGTGAACAGTCTTCATATATGTTAATTTATGTGAAATAACTGGGATTACAAACCAGAGTTGGACATGGATGATAAGTTAAAATGGTGGTGAACTCTACAAGTGAGTATGATGGAAAGGAAAGTCTTCTTTCCACAACACTGATGTGCATTAGTCAACTAAAGGACTGACTGAATAGAACTACAGTTTAGGTATATAATCTCTGTTTATCCCCTACCTCTCTCTCTCATACACACTCATTATATATAGGAAGCAATCACTGATCAAGTAGACCATAACTTTTGGAAGTACTCAAGGCATTATAGAATTATAAAAGTCTGGCCTTTGAAGAACAAGAATGCATTGAAGCAATTGTAATAAAATATTAATATTTTAATAAAATATGTGCAGGAGTGTGTGTGTGTGAGTGCATGTGTGTGTGTGTGTGTGTGTATGAGTGCATGTGTGTGTGTGTGTGGTAGCCAGCAAGATACAATTTAGGGGAAAATTATTGGATTTTAAGTATTTATTCAGATATGTCAAATGTATAGTTTTAACCAAATTCTCCCTAAAAGCCATCTGTTTCAAGAAGCGGCAAGACAGCAGCAGCACCACCACCATTATTAACATCTATGAAACTGAGTCAACATAGTAGCCTCCACACAATCATTCGACCTGTCAGAAATAGCAGCCAAATCTCCATCAAATAACACCCTACCATATTAAAAAAAAACCAAAAAAACATCAAAGAGATACATTGGATGATGTAGTCCTTGACACATTATCTCTGAATAAAAGATGAAATGGTCATGGCTGGAATGTTTTTGATTATAGATTTGATGGTGTCAGGGTTGACTTAGGGGCTACCAATAACTCCTGTGGCAGAAGAAGTGGTATCCGCAAATGGAATGACATTAATAGGTAATGAAGTATTGTAAGGCAAGTCAGGAGAGAAAATTTAAAGAACATGGTTCAGTTTGAAGTTTAGGCAGGAACTGTAGAATAATTCCATATTCCATAAGGCAATATGTAAATTATTTAACCAAAATTAAATAGCAGCACTTCACTTTGTTGATTTAGAAAAACCAATAATACATACAGTGAAGAATTTGAGGTGGTAGTAGATATTCATTAAGGCTCCATTCTGAGCCCTTTACTCTTCACATTGGTTCTGCAAACCCTTAATCACAGAATTCGGACTCAGGTAAAAACTTCTATAAGAGGATGACTTGTCTCCCATTGCTGAAATAAGGAAGAGTAACAGGAAAAGCTTGAGACCTAGAATCATGGTCTGGAATCAAAGAGACTCATGGTGGACTTGACAAATACTAATATTCTAATTAGTAAAAATGATCTTTACAGATCTTTTATGTCATGAAGGCAAGAAGGAAGTGACTAAAATTCATGTAATCAGGCTATCATTTATTCTAGCTGTAGTAAATGCAGTGATCCAATTGTTGGTTCATTGGAAACTTGTAAGCAACAATGCCATTGTTCACAGAATTCTTTATAATACAAATAAAACACCTTGAAAAGAGTGGCGAAGTCACTGAGATGATTTGTGAACAGCAATGAAAGAACTTTGACAAACACAGTAATCAAACAATTGATTAGTTAGTTGGTTAGATATTTAATGAACTGACTAACAATAAAGAAGTGATATTGAACCAGTGTGTGTGTTTATTATTATTGGCATACTGAGCCTCCCAAGACACAAGATTTGTTTCAACATAAATTCACATCAAGAATCTTGCAAACCAAATACAAGTCCAGGTATATCCTGGCAATGCAAGTTCTAATCTCATAATGTCCATGTTTTCCTCAACCACCTCCAACTGTCATCATGTAACACTTTTCTGCCCAGAATTCATCACAACAACTCTATAGCAACATCATTAGTTTTCTTTTACACATCAAATGAATCATACTTGACTCATTTCTCTCCAGCCCCAACACATCTTAGGTATACAATTCCCCATCAAAGTTCCTTTGTGTATTTCATACAGCAAGCTTTTTTGCAGAGAAAAAGCATCTTATTACTAAAAGAAGTAACAGCTCTCTAAACTTAGTCTTATAGAGAATTATCTGCAGAAACACGTCTGTTAACCCTTTTGGTACCAACCTGCCTGACACCACCCCCGGTTCTATGATACAGATTTCCTATCTTTAAGTGATCTAAATTAAAGCAAGCCTTCCATCAAAATTCCTTGCTAATTTATGTTCCAAATACCAGCTTAACCATAAGGTTATTTTAGTAAATTTTTCATTGTTTTCAACCTTAACTGAAACAAAGTCAGGGCATTTCAACAGAAATGTGCTAACAAAAAGCTAAAAGTGATCTAAATTAAAACCTTCTACTAAAATTTCTTATTAAATCATGTTCCAAACACCAGCTTAATAATGACTAAATTATTTTACTAAATTCTTCATTATTTTCAAAACCAATTGAAATAAAAATTATTCATTTCAACAGAAATATGGTACAAAGGGGTTTAACCCTTTTGTTACCATATTTATTTTGAGATGCTCTGTATTTCTTTCAATTACTCTAAATATAACAAAGAATTTAGTAAAATAACTTAGTTATCATTCACCTAGTGTTAGGAACATAAATTGCGACTAAGGTTTGGAGGAAAATTTTAATTCAAAACTTATGAAAACAAGACATTTGTACTACAGAACCAGAGCCGGTTTCAGTCAGGTTGGTAATGAAAGGGTTAAAGAAGTAAAAATGCTTAATGGTAAGAATGATATTCTCACTAAGACTGCTGATATTTGAAACAATTTAGAGAAGAAAACCTATTCGTTCTACTTCTACTGGTTATTCTATAATTGTCTATAATTATTCTATAATTGTGAAGTTAATTAGTAACAGTTGAATAAGGTGAGATAAGAGTCCAGTATGTAAGTTCTTTGACAACTTATTAGGAAATAACTTCTAAAGTGTGAAGTGTATCTATGATTGGATATTGACTCCTTGAAATTACAGATTACACCAATTTTTTTATTTAAAAAAATATTTTAATTAACTATGTTATCTTTCAGAATCAACCCTCTTACTCTGAAAGATAATATACCTGTACTTTTGCCTTTCAACACCTGGCATACAGCCATTCACCTCCACCTTTCCCTCCCAAATACATTTTCTTAGCAACCCATGCCAGCATGGAAAACGGATGTTAAACGAATATGATGATGGGAGCTTTTTTCCTTCTCTATTTTTTCTACTATGCAAGTGGCACACAAAAAAAACCCACCCAATACACTCTATAAAGTGATTGGCATTAGGAAGGGCATCCAGCTGTAGAAGCCATGCCAAAGATGACATTAGAGAATGATACAGTCCTGTAGCCTGCCAGTTCCCTGTCAAACTGTCCTACCAATGCCAACATAGAAAGCAGATGTTAAATGATGATGATGATGATTTATGAAACCAGATGAAAACTATACATTGGATATATTTCTATTAAGTCTGGGAGACAGAGCAGTCAGTGACTACAATAAACTAGAGCAGAGATTACAAAAGAGGAAACCTAAGATAACATTATGTGTTGGTCAAGAGCTGAAAATTTCATTGATTCCAAATACACAAACAGTAAAAATATACTCAGTGAACAAATAAGACTATGTTTATTGAAACAATAACCGAGACAATCTTTTAATGACTCTGTCAGTTCTCTTAAACAAATAAGGAAATATTGTAAATTTCTATATGATTTGGAGAAGATGCTATCAAAAATGTTTTTTGTTGAGGACTTAACTGGGAAACCAACTGAAAGACAGTTTACCATAGCTTCACCTTGTTTATAAAGCTGGGAAGAATTTTACATTTCAGGATACTATTTCTACAAATTCAGTTGGGAGAGTCCACTGTTAGTATTATGGGTGGCATTGTTATAAATAATCATAATCCTTATGTTGCTGCTGCAGGGAAATCAACTTTTATGCAGTTTTTAATAAGGAAGGAGCAAAATACCTTTGTCCATAAGCAATGTGCTGATGATGAGAATGTCTTGACTGTGAGATGATAAGACATTTTACAAAAGTATATATACAAGTTTAGCAATGCTATTGTGCATAAACAATAGTACCAGTAGTATCATCAGGTGAAACAAGTGGAAATTTCTTTTGGGAACTAGGTACAATCAGCAGGAACTTATTTGATAGGGAAATTGTCTTTGATTCAGGTAGCTGTTATAAAAAAGCTTGGGACCAAAATCACTTGCTAAAATGGGCAACTCCTTCATTTTGAGTTCTCAAATAAGCTTAAACATCACTACTTCACAGCTGTCCTAATAAAAGCCAATTCATAAGCTTTTATTCCCTGTTTTACCAAATTATTCATCTTGTTTGATGTTCCAAGCGTTATTTACATTTGACAGATATTTCTCCTCATCTTGTTAACACAAAGTTATGGCTGATATACCCTCCAGTCTTCATCAGGTGTCTTGGGGAAATTTTGAATCTGGGTTCTCATTCCTAAAGTATATTTTGATATTATTATTATTATTATTATTCAGGTCACTGGGGAAAAGGAGGAAAAACATGATTAGGTGGTTAGGAGCGCAAACTACTAACCTCAAGATGCCAAGTTCGATTCCAAGCAGTGACCTGAATAATAATAATAATAATAATAACAACAACAACATTAAAAATACCTTAGGAATGAGAACCCAGGATAGAAATTTCCCCCAAGACACCTGATGAAGACTGGAGGGTATATTGGCCGAAACATTGTGTTAACAACAATCAAGATGAGGACAAATATCCATCCAATGTACATAAATGGCAAACAATCTTTACTACAAAGTACTGTTGCTGAATATCTCACGTTGTGAGATATAAAAATAGTAATTTTCTAATTTATAGATCAGTGACTAGTTGTCACTTTGAAAACTATATATTGTTTCAAGCTGAGTGGAGGTGCTAGATTCCCTTGTTCAAAAATGTAAGGACACAGATTGTGTCATATAGCCAGATGGAGACAATGTTTCCTGGGACTAAATTACAGCAACATTCGTCCTAAACAAGGACTGCCATGTTATGTTGGGAAACAATCTTTACTCCAGATTTCTTTTTGTTGGACAGAAAAGCATTTTAAACTTTAGCAACATTTTAGTACAGCTCACTGAATCAAACCTAATGTATTAAAGATATTTATTTTTATTGACTTAACGGTATTAAGAATCAAAGTCAACACCAACATCATTTGGAATTAAATTAGTTATTATACAAAATTGCATGTTGCCAAGTATACGGTGCAGCAGAAAAAAACTTGCATGAATTTATCTACTGCATCCAGCTGCAAGTGAAGTTAGGTAAATATTAATGGTATCTTTTCAGTCATTTGACTGTGGCCATGCTGGAGTACCATATTTATATATATATATGTGTGTGTGTGTGTGTGTGAATGTAATACAGGTATGTATATGTGTGTATGTATGTAAACATATGTATGTGAGAATGTGTGTGTGTATGTATGGATGTATGTATATATATATATATATATATATATATATATATTATATATATATATATATATATACACACAAAATATAGGTGTTTAGTTCACAGGTGATCTAACGGAAAGGAGTATGCTGGGTAAGTGCTGTAGCAGATTATCAGGGTTCCAAGCTCATAACCAAGACAGGAGTTATGGAACTATTGCAGATTTCCGATGCAGCAGATATAAACTTGTTAAAGACAACTCAAGTCATATATGTTGTTGTTATTAAAAATTATTAAGCAATTGCTTTAATAATTTTTAATAATAACATATATGACTTGAGATGTCTTGCCATGTTGTTTGTTTTCCTTTTAAACAAATTTATGTGTGTGTGAATCATTATCATCGTTTAACGTCTGTTTTCCATGCTGGCATGGTTTAGACAGTTCGACTGGGGTCTGGGAAGCCAGGAGGCTGCACCAGGCTCCAGTCTGAACTGGCAGTGTTTCTACAGCTGGATGCCCTTCCTAACACCAACCACTCCGGGAGTATGTGTGTGTGTGTGTGTGTGTGTGTATATATATATGCATGAACACACATCCTTGAGAATATAAAAGCAAAAATATATGGGCAACAGTACAAAGGTTGAATCTTTCATGTTTGGTGGTTCCTTGGTCTTAAGAATGGTTTTGTTTACATTTAATAAAAGTCACTTTTAAGAAACTTTATGGGAAATGCATAACCCCATGGTATCCATGAGAGAAATTTAAATATAAATAAAGAATCATAACTATCGTCGTTTAAACATCCACTTTTCTGTACTTGCATAGGTCAGATAGAATTTATTGAGGCAGATTTTCTAAGCCCTTTCTGTTCCCAACCTTAACCTGTCTCCAAACAGGGTAATATTTCCCCATGACCAGACATGTTTCCATGGAAGATGGTCAATAAAGGACACCACATGCATGATGGTGACCCTTGTTTACAACAACTACACATTGTTAAGTCCAGGAGACAATAACATGCGCACACAACATATATATATATAATTCATTAAATAACCAGAGATGGATTGGTAATAAACTTTATTATGCTATTGTCCTTTATGTGTGGGACTCCATTCAACATGTTATGCTGCATGGATTTTGCAGTCTGGGCCTCATCGATGAAGTTTTGTCTCAGTACAGATCTTGAGTGTTATTTCCCTTTTTATTACTTCATCGATGTACCTGATGAGACCCAGACTGCAAAATCCATGCAACATAACATTGAATGGAGCCCCACACATAAAGGACAATAGCAGGATGGGTCAAAATGTATGTTGTACGCATTAAAGTTTATTACCAATCCATCTCCTGCTATTTAATAAATTACCCTAACTGACACTGCAGAGGTTTTGAAGTAGATCCAAAGGAAGTGTACCATGACTGCAGATGACAAGTAGCCTCAACTGAGCCGGTGCTCTATTCTATATTTAAACACACTAATCAATTTAAACCTATTAGTCTAAATTATTTATTATTATTACTATATATATATATATATATATATATATATATATATATAGCGGGGTGGCGTCATTCAAAGGCTAAAACAATGCGAACGCATTGTGACCAGCGATGTGTAACAACATCTGATGGTCTGGTCGGTCACGTGATATATATATATATATATATTTAGAACAACCGGTACAAACTAGTGCTTATCATAACTGCTTGTGTGTGTGTCCATATATGTTTTGAGTTTCCCTCATGTTCACTGGTTTGTGAACAATGGCTTGCAGTCCGTCATGAAAAAAGGATATACAAGCTCCATGGCATGTTTTGATATGTAAACAACAGACTTCATAAAAAACAGTGTTGTTTGTTTCCAGTTCCCCTCATAAAATATGAAAAGGATGGTAGGTGTTCCATGAACAAAGAGATTACCACCTCACCTGGAAATAAGAGGGGCATTGGCAACAGGAAGGACATCGAGATGTAGAAAAACCTGTCTCAATATACTCTTGTCTAAACCCATGACAACATGGGAAAGTAGATGGTAAAATGATAATGATGATCTTGACCATGGTCATGATTATAATGATCACCACCATCATCTAGCATCTGCTTTCCATGTTGGACAGAATTTGGCAAGCTGGAGAGCTACACCAAATTGCATTTGTCTGTTTTGGCATGGTTTCTACAGCTGGACACCCTTCCTAATGCCAACCACTTTACAGAGTATACTGGGTGCTTTTTATATGGCACCAGCACAAGTGCTTTTTACATGGCACGTGCTGGTGATAAAAAGCACCATTTGAGCGTGGTTGTTACCAGTGCTGCCTGACTAGCTCCCATGCCGGTGGCATGTAAAAAGCACCAATCAAGCATGGCCAATGCCAGTACCGCCTGACTGGCCCTCATATCAGTGGCACGTATAAAGCACTCACTACACTCTTAGAGTGGTTGGCATTAGGAAGGGCATCCAGCTGTAGAAACATTGCCAGATCGGATTGGAGCCTGGTTCAGCCTTCTGACTTGCCAGCCCTCAGTCAAACCATCCAATTGTGCCAGCATGGAAAGTGGATATTAAACGATGACTATGATGATGATGGAAAATTTTCACATCTTACTATTCTTCATCAAATGACCAAAATGAATGATATGGTAAAACTACTCAGTTATCTCCTATACAAACAAACATAAAACAATGGCACGAAAAACTCCCACGTCTTTTACTAAATATCAGAACTTTACTTTTTGGAGTTTTAACTTTTTTGATACCAATCCACCTGGGACCACCCTGGTTCTTCTAGCACACACTGCCTGCTTTAAAGTGATCTAAATTTAAATCTTCCATCAAAATTTCAAGTTTATTTATATTCCATACACCAGCTTCATAATGACAAAGTTAGTCTAAATTCTTCATTATTTTCAAAATTAGCTGAAACAACTGCAGTGTATTTCCACAGAAATATGGTAACAAAAGGGTTAAACACAGTATAGTAATTAACTTGGCACATCATTCTATACTGGAAAGTCCAGATGATTTTTATCTTAATTTCTGACATTGACAAAATCACTTCCTGATTCTGGAAATCAATATATCTTAAAAAAACATGTTTGGCTACCAAAAATAGATCCATTAATTGGAAAGGTGCTGGTGACTGGAGTAGTCTTGTGCTACTTCATCAAATTCAATTTGAAATATTGATGGGGAACGATACAGTGTCAACAAGTCATTTATTTCAAGCTCCTGAATCTGAGACTCAACATAACTCTTAACCAAATACAACAACAACTTGTACAGTAACGATGAGAGCACAACTTTAGAAATGGTAGATGATGGAACATATAGAACCATCGTTCTACCATAATTGCAACACACAATCGTAAAAGTACAATAAGAATGTTCACCTAGTTATGAATATAACAGGGCCAAAACAACAACTACTTATTTTTGTTGTATTTTATAATTAATTACTAAGTTTTGTTTTACTTGCAAATTAATAACTTTGTAATAGGTACAAAATGGTTGAATGTTTAATAAGGTTGCTTTGTAATCATGGGGAAACAGGATCAATTTCATTGCATAGCATCTTGGACAAAAATCTTTCCTATAGCCTCAGATTGATGCATACATTGCAAGTAAAACTGGGTTGATAGAAACTGTATGGAAGCTCATAAGATGGGTTGTCCTATAATTTGAAAGATTACAGCTTTGCATGATACTGACTCTGCCTGAGAATTATGTTAAGAGTACATGTATCTGTGGAATACTCAGTCACTTACTCATTAACTCAAGAGCAGGCAATTCAATAGAACTACCACTGCCCCTACTGTTGATGGCACCCCAGCAGTTACAACGATGAAGGTTCCAGCTGATCCAATCAGCGGAACAGCCTGCTCGTGAAATTACTGTGCAAGTGGTTGAGCACTCCACAGACATGCACACCCTTAATGATTCAATATGACACAGAATGTGACAAGACTGACCCTTTGAATTACAGGTACTATTAATTTTTGCCAGCTGAGTGGACTGTAGCAATGTGAATGTGAAATAAAGACTCTTGCTGAAGGATACAACATGCCACCAGGAATCTAACACATGACCTTACGTTTGTGAGCTGAAAACCCTAACCATTACGCAGCATGCTTCATATATATATATATATATATATATATATAAGGAGAATTTAGCATGGCACAGAATGTGACAAGGTTGGCCCTTCGAAATACAGGTACAAACTCATTTTTGCCAGCAGAGTGAACTACAGCAATGTGAAATAAAGACTCTTGCTGAAGGACACAACATGCCACCAGGAATCAAACACATGACCTTACATTCGCGAGCTGAATACCCTAACCATTAAGCCATATGTCCTCACAAGAACCCTATGTACATGTGTATGAGCCTGTTGGAGAACAGGTCACCTATCAGTATAAAATCTAGATAAAACAACTTTGTTAATTCAACACCTTCTGAAACATGAAATACTCAAACAGGTGGAAACTGAGAGCTACAAATTATGAATTACAACAATAAAAAGAACTCTAGAGCTTAAAATGATTTACCTTTGGATGTTATTAAATTACCAAAGTACAACATCGGCTATTGGTTAAAAATTTAGAAAAGAACTGCATTGTTTCAAGGATTGAGTCAAATATGTAACCATCTAGAGCAGGGGTCAGCAAACTTCTTACATCATTGACCCCTTCATGTAATCATTGATAACTTATTGATCCTCATCATGTAAATTTCTAAAATAAAATTAAAAAGTATAATTAACAAAAAAAATTCTTGATTTTAAAACAATAATTCCTTTTTGTTTTTTTTTTGGTTTTGTTATTTTTTTCTTTCTGTCATTACAGCTTATTAATAAGAGATATTTAAAGAAATTTAATTAAAATGCTTAATGAAATTGATAAAGACCAATAAAAATTCAGTCATATTGATATTGTTGGAATATTTATTATGAATTATTTGTTTGATGAACACTAGTTATCGCACTGATATTTTGCTGGAAATTAGTTTAAGCCTTAAATTGCAGCAGTCTTCTAGATTCGGTTAACTACTAATTTAGAACCCTTAACACTCAAAATCAGTTCATGTGTTCATTAGCCCCTAGACTAGACACCTTCCCAGGGATTAAACTGACTGCTTTGCCAACCCCTAATATAGAGAACCAATGTGTAAACATTAAAAGATAAACCAATGGTAATTAAGGATTTGATTAATAATAGGTTGTTAAACACCAATGCGTTATTACATTGCAGTAAATCCAAGTGGGACCAACTTCCATGTATATATACAATCAACTAAAATGATCCCCCAGAAGCAACATATTCAGAATGAAGGAAGCAAAGCATAAATTTCACATAGCTTGTGCTTTGTACTCAACAGTTGTTTAATTAAGAGGGAGCAAGTTTTTAGAGGTCTGGAAGTGATTGCTTAGTGAGGACAAAAGAACAGGGTCCATGAGTTGTTACAGGAGGCAATGAGTAAGAAAGATACTCTTTAACCAGAGACTTGGTCTGAAGGCCTGCAATGGAATGGACTCCTCCTCCAAAGGCACCCAAGATGTCAGGTAGTATGGTTAAACTGGGCAACGGATTAAGTCTACCACCCAAGTAGGCCATGGAGGGATTTAAACTCAGAATGCAAACAGCAGGAATGAATACCACAAGGCATTCAGTCTGATGTTGTTACAGCTCTGGGAAGCCACCAGCCTAGAATACTACTTTTTTCTAAAATTCATCCTGAAACATTAAATTGCAAAGTTGATCTCAGTGCAATTTGAACTCACAACTGCAAGTCTCAGTACAGTCTATCCAATGCTCTGACAACACTGCCAAGTTACTACATATCACTGACAAGTCCAGAATAAAGTGTTAGCTATCTGTCTAATTTTAAAACTGAAACTGGTTCATTCTTGTAAAGTACACAAATGCATAAATTACTTGATTGTCTTCAAGTTATATTACTATTTAATAATAGCTGGTACATATGATGGTTGGCAGATTTATTCAGCCATGTATTATATCATATTGAGAGAAGGAAAGAAAGTAAAAGAGATATATAGAGAGTGAAAGTAACAGGTGTAGAATGAGTGCGCGTAAGCTTGCTGGTAGACAATGAGTAAAGCAATGCCACAGCCACACAGTGGAAGATAGAAAAGAATCACAAAGATTGAGAAGGAGAAGTAAATGACAGAGTGATTATGGAAGAACTTCAAATTTTGTAGAGATGAATTTTTGATAAATTGTTGATAAAATTTAGAAAAACAACTGTTCCAATCTTCGATACAAGGCATCATTTTAATGACCCTGAAAGACTGAAAAGCAAAGTTGACCTCTATGGGGTTTGAACTCAGAATGTAAAAATCTGAAGGAAATAGTACTAAGCATTTTGTCTGATGCACTAACAATTCTATTGCAAATAAATAAATGAGAAAGTTATTTTGTTTAATTTTAACGTAATAAATATTTTTTCTTTTGAAAATTATTATTCATTGGCATTGCTGTCAATGCCAATAACCAAATCACTGTCACAGCCGGAGCAGATGGAACATTGAAGTTCTGGAAGTTCAAGTCAAAACAACTTTTAAAAGAACTGAAACTTGACAGCCATATTGCCAAAATTTTACTTCATTGTGAAAGGTAAATAAACCACTGTGACTGTGTATATGTGAGATTACTGAGAGAGGAATTGGAACCATAGACACAAGTGGCATATGAACCAAGAGGTGCATGTCTCATTTGTAACACTTCACATGCAGATACAGGATTGTCAACCATCTAGTCCACTTTGCTGAGTGGTTGGTGTTAGGAAGGGCATCCAGCTGTAAAAATCCTGCCAAAACAGTCACAAGCTGGGGTTCTTGTGGTACTGTTCCACCCATGCTAGCATGGAACACAGACATTAAATGATGATGATTTCATCATTTTGCTATAAGCACCAAGAAATTTATTAAAAGTTAAATTATCTTTTGCATGCCATATTTCATGATATTACCCATGGTGACAAAAGTATACTTGCAAAGTTACCACTCATAATTCAAGTAACACTAGTTCTCGCTTGATAATCAGGATGATCAGAAAACTTTAGAGAAATAGCACAATGCCTACGTATATCCATGTTAGTATCCAATATGTCTACATTTTAGGCATTTGTTTGCTTTATATTCACATGGATACACTAGTTTATTCATAGCATAAAAAAATCTATTTAGTTGTCTACAGCAGCAAGCGTCTAGGATCAGTAAAAGCAGCATTTCCTTTCAGTGGTAATTTAGCTATTATACTGTCATTATCTTCACCTTTTCTATTGATTGAATCTCATAGCTGAATTTATTTGCAATATATTCTACAGTCTTTTCACGTTAACTCAGTTGGATTGTAAAGCTATATCGGTATACTTGGACAAACTGAAACACTGATAGCAATTATTTTTACTGATTGCCTTGTCTCAACAGTATTGAATTAATTAATATTTTATTACTGTTAGACTGGGGTGAAATCACAACATTTCAGAATATTTCAACATGCTTTATTTTAGATAATGTTTTGTAGGTTAAAGTATTTCCCAACAACATAATAAAAGCCACTTAATCTACATATGGCTGTTCCCATGGGTGTTTTATAGTCTTCAATTATTGCTGTGGGAGTTTAGCTGAAAGTAATGAGCTTCGTTGATGTACGGTTTTGAGGCTGTGTGATTCAGAAGCTTGCTTCTCAACCACATGTCTTGGAGTTCAGTCCCACTGCATTGCACTTTGGGCAACCATCTCTTATGGCCTTAGGCTGATCAAAGCCTCTCGAGTGGATTTGAAATCTGACAGACAAAAACTGAAAGAAGCCAGTGTGTGAGTAGGTGTATGGGCAAGAAATTGTGTCTTCCTATCTTTATGTCACACAACAGCTGTAAACGAGTGTCACCACCACACAAGCAGTGTCTCTGCTTCCAATCTTTCATGCAAACATATCAAGTCATGGTAAAATACTACCTTGCTTAGGTTGTGAAGGTTGGTGACAGGAAAGGAACTCAGAAATCTGTCTCAATGAATCCTGCCTGATCCATGCAAACATAGCAAAGTGAACATTAAATCAATGATGATGATGACAACTACCAAGATTTATTGATTTTGTTGTTTTTTTTACTTCTGAAAGTGCTTAAATATTTTACATTTGAAATTGCTAAAAAATTTTCAGCAAGCTTTTAATATTTAATGTTACACCTTTATACATAATGTTTCTGATAAACCATATATATTTCTTAAAAGAGTTTGATAAACTGTTCACCATCATCATCCTCATCCTCATTTGAAGTTTACTCTTTCATGCTGGCATTAGTCAGATAGAATTTGTTGTGGTAGCTTTGTTTATAGCTGGATACCATTCCTATCACCAACCTTGCCTATTCCAAGCAAAGTAATACTTCTCCATGGCCAGCCAGGTTTTCCACAGAAAAACTGAAATGAACAACATCAGCCAAAGCCTTGCGAGTGGATTTGGTAGACAAAAACTGAAAGAAGCCTGTTGTGTGTATGTGTACATATAATATATTTTAATTTGGCTGAGTTAGTCTCTTGCTACTTTGAGCTTCAGAATCTTGTGGCAAGTTATGACTGATCTTCAGTCATAACTTGCCTGAAGAGCCTGTACATTCACAGGTAAAACTCAGACTAGCAAGAAAACTGACTTTAACAAAATAAAATAAATTATGAATCCCTACTATGGTATCATGTACACTTTTTTCCCCAACAGTTAGTACTAAACACACACACTGTATGTGTTTGTGCGCATGTGCGTGAGTGAGCATAAGCGAGTATGTTTGTATCTCCAGTGATAGTTGTAAATGAGTGCCACTGTCTTACAAGCAGTGTCGTTCATTTCAGATATTCTGTGAATTCTGGTCTGGTCATGAGGAGATATTACCTTGTTTGGAAACGGATGAGGTTTTGGTAATGGGAAGGGCATCTGACCATAGAAAATCTATTTTGCAAAACACTGATCCATGGAAGCATGGAAAAGTACACGTTAAAATTATGACGATAGTTCTGATGATACACACACACACACACACATATATGTAGTGCAATAAGTTTGACCTCCAGGCCACAAGTCTGTTTATTAAGGTTATTTTCATTACAGATCTACATTATTAAAACAATGAACTCTAGTATTTTATAAAATTGCTAATTACATCAAAATATCACAGGGTTTGTTTCACTTGCATTAAACTTAATTAATTAAAGCCTCATTATCATATACTTCAGCTACTTGAGAAAAATACTCACAGTAAATGGACTAACACAACTATCTCTGACCTACACTTTTACATTGATATAGTTGTCGGCCAATAATGGTTGTTTGTCTACAAATAGCATACCTATGTATATGGTCTTTATTTTCGTAATTAAACACCTACCAATTATGTACGCTATTAATGATAGAAATGTTATTTCAATAATCCTCTTAAAGAGAATTGTGTATAATTAGACTTAAAAGTATAATCTACATTAGTGTTACTAAGTTGATTTGTAAAATAAATACATACATACATTTAAACTTTAGCAGAGCAAGAGAAATTAAATGCTAATTTCCTCTTGCTTTTTCTCCCTCTCACTATGTGTGTGTGTGTGTGTGTGTGTGTGTGTGTGTGTGCAAAATTTACTCCAAAAAATCATTCCAGACAAATGAAGAGGGGCTGAATAGAGCTAATTTCAACAAATCCTTGTTTTAGCTCCATTATTCTTTCCTTATACTCTGTACTTTTGTTTCCAACAGGCAATTACAGATGTTTTATTTTTGGTGGGACACCCCTAAACCCAAACTTCCATTGCTACACACAAACACAAGATCTTATATTTTCAAAGAATTTGTCAAATATGTAGATACAGAAGTCCTACTGTACTCCATGTTCACTGATAGATTGCTCCAGCTTGCACCCTCTATTCATCCTCCACCTGCAATCTGCTTCTTCTTTAATACACCCATTTAGAAACATCTAAGAGCAACTTGAATCTACCCAATCCTGCATGCGACTGTGTGTCAGTATGTAATTGAGCTCTTGGTCTCCGTTTAAGGGTCTCTACTCCAAATACAAAAGCACTGACATCACAACTAGTGATGGCTATATGTGTAGGTTCATACTGGCAGAAATATAGTAAGCATTTCTACAGTACAATTGCTATGATTGGTGGCAGAATAACAATAACTGGCACTCTGTTGGTTATGGTGAGGAGGGTCCCAGTTGATCCGATCAATGGAAGAGCTTACTTGTGAAACTAATGGGTAAGTGGTTGACATGCGTACCCTTAATGTAGTTTTCAAGGAGATTCAGCTTGACACAGAATGTGATGAAACTGGCCTTTTGAACTACAAGTACAACTCATTTTTGCCAGTTGAGTGGACTGGAGCAATGTGAAATAAAGTGTCTTGCTCAAGGACACAATGAGCCACCAGGAATCGAACTCATAATCTTATGATCGAGAGCCAAATACCCTAACCACTAATCCACATGTCTTTACTGGTGGCAGGATATATGATTATTTAAAAGTTAATAATGAATATATTATTAATAATAATATGAACATATATGAATATATATCCATGCCGGTGGCACGTAAAAAGCACCATCCGATCGTGGCCGTTGCCAGCCTCGTCTGGCACCTGTGCCGGCAGCATGTAAAAAGCACCCACTATACTCACGGAGTGGTTGGCGTTAGGAAGGGCATCCAGCTGTAGAAACACTGCCAGATCAGACTGGGCATGGTGCAGCCTTCTGGCTTCCCAGACCCCAGTTGAACCGTCCAACCCATGCTAGTATGGAAAGCGGACATTAAACGATGATGATGATTCTTTCAATTCTTTCAGCTTTAAAGCTGTGGTCATGCTGGGGCACCACTGTTGAAAAATGTAAATAGGTGCAGGAGTGGCTGTGTGGTAAGTAGCTTGCTTCCCAACCACACGGTTATGGGTTCAGTCCCACTGCATGACACCTTGGGCCAGTGTCTTCTACTATAGCCTCAGGCCAACCAAAGCCTTGTGAGTGGATTTGGTAGACGGAAACTGAAAGAAGCCTGTCATTATATATATATGTGTGTGTGTGTGTGTGTGCATGTGTGAATGCATATGTTTGTGTGTCTGTGTTTGTCCCCCAGCATCACTTGACAACTGATGTTAGTGTGTTTACATCCCTGTAACTTAGCAGTTCGGCAAAAGAGACCAATAGAATAAGTACTAGGCTTAAAAAGAATAAGTCCTGGGGTTGATTTGTTTGACTAAAGGTGGTGCTCCAGCATGGCTGCAGTCAAATGAATGAAATGAATAAAAGAATGTCTCGTTGTTGTTTAACACCAGGTCAGCCCTAATTGAGTAGATTAATGACCAATGACATTCTTGTCATGACTATCTTATCTTTTGTCCTTCAGTTTTAAAGAGGGTAGAGTGTGTTTGAGGAGGACTTCATTGCTCTTTCCAGCAGATTAAAAGACTGTGTAGAGACTCTCATGGTTTGTGGATGTGCCAGCTTTTGCCTTTTCCTTAATTAATCAAAAATACACCATACTTTTTATATTTTAATAATATGTCTCTTCTCTCCTCACACCATTTGGGCTATTTCTATTCAACTACCTCATCAACAACCACCTTATAGCTGATAATCTCTCTCATTCTCTCCATTACTATTCCTCTATCACCACTGATTCTCTTCCATAACTCTCTCTCTCTCTATCTATTACCCAGTTGCTCTAGTCATCTTTCATCACTCTTCCATCTGCTGGGGATGAAACAACTTTCTGATACTGGACAGAATGCACACAAACAACATAGGTTGGAAAGGACTCTTTGGTCTTGCCACATGCCAGACAACTTCTCTAGTGCTGGTGCCATGATAAAATGCACCCAGTACACTCAGTAAAGAGACTGATGGAAGAACAAAGATAGCACAGAGAGAGAGATTTAGACTTACTGGAGACAAAGCACCCTCTCTACTACTGGTGCTACAGTCAACTATTCCCAGAACACTCTGTAAGGTGGTTGGTAACATAAAAGGCATCCAGTGGTAGAAATCAGGCCAAAAATTAAACATATGGCTTGTGATCCATCTGCAAGGGAAGTAGCTCCATATAAAAATTAACTTAGTGCAATTCCACCCATGCCAGCACAGGAAAGTGAATGTAAAATAATGATTATAGTTATTTAGTTCTAGTTAAATGGTATCATTCTCAGCAATGTTGCTGTGAGCCATATTAATCCATATTTCATGCAATTTCATAATCAGGGACCTTTTGCTCCACAAATTCCCAATATTTGAACAGCATAAAATAGATTTCATTATTTAACGAGCAATCACAGAATTACTCCTGGGCATAAACTTAAATTTAATTAGGAGATAATGCAAGATATTAATATTCAGTGAGATATAATATTTGACAATTTGAAATACTTCTTGAGTTTAAAACACTTTATCAACTGTAAAATATGGTTGTGTGGTTAAGAAGTTTACTTTCCAACTGCATGGTTTCAGGTTCAGTCCTACTGTGTGGCACCTTGGGCAAGTGTCTTCTACTTGAGTGGATTTGAAAGACAGACACTGAAAGATGCCCGAGGTGTGTATGTGTAAATTAAGAAAAAGGAGATGGTCAAGATTTGGATAAAAGTCGTTTATTTAGTGCTTTCATTCCTTTTAGGGATTCATCATCAATGATTTCTTACAGAAAATGCATACCTTTTATATATCTGTGAGTTAGTTGAAAAAAAATTTGGAGTTGAATTTGTTTTCTTGGGTTTTAGAAAGAGTGTGTGTATGTGTGTGTCTCTTGGTTTTAACATCATGTGATAGTTGTAAATGAGCATTGTTGTCATACAAGCAGTGCCATTTATTTACAATATGCTGAGAAAGCACATCCAGCCATGGGGAAATATTTGCTTGCTTGAAAACAAGTGAAGGTTGTCAACAGGAAAGGCATCTATGATAGAAAGATTTTTGCAAATATGGAAAAATGGACATAAAATGAACAAACAAATGGTATAATTCATTGATTCAGTAGAATCAGGACTGTAGAACTTACAACTGTTCTCAACCAGGGTCTTATATGGCCCTTTGGGGCTCCATGTAAAATTTTGTTGTTAAAAATGTGTAATAAGTTCATTATATTTCTACAATACGCAAAATGTTTTATCAATTTTTATAGACAATTTCTAATAATATTTAATTAAAAAATATAATAATACTTTTAAACATCAAATAGCTATGAAGGTCCACTCAAGTAAAATAGGAATCAAAAGGGTCCATAGGCAAAAACTATTGAAGACCACTGCTTTACAGGGTCAGGTTCAATCTCTTCTATGGATAGGTTATCCGTGACTGACTAATCTCTTCCATCTAAAATTCTTTTCTACTCTAGGCACAAGACCTGAAATTTTAAGGGAGGGGACCAGTCAATTAGATCGACCCAGTATGCAACTGGTATTTAATTTATCGATCCCCCCCCAAAAGGATGAAAAGCAAAGTCGACTTCAGCAGATTAGAACCAAATAGTCTTTTCTACTCTAAGCACAAGACCCGAAATCTTGGGGGAGGGGGCTAGTCGATTAGATCAACCCCAGTATGTAACTGGTATTTAATTTATTGACCCTGAAAGGATGGAAGGCAAAGTCAACCTCGGTGGATTGGAACCAAATAGTCTTTTCTACTCTAGGCACAAGGCCCAAAATTCTCGGGGAGGGGGCTAGTCGATTAGATTGACACCAGTAGGATGAAAGGCAAAGTTGACCTCGGGGGATTGGAACCAAATTTTGACTTAATAATGAGTTCTAACTTGGAAGCCATCACATTATTTAAATATGCTTCACATTTATTAAGAAAATTTAATTGATATCAATTTATTATCTTTTACTTGTTTCAGACATTGGGCCGTGGCCATGCTGGGGCACCACCTTGGTGGGTTCAGTCAAACAAATCCCCTTCAATACTAATTTTAATGGTACTTATTTTATTGGTCTCTTTTCCTGAACTGCTAAGTTATGGAGATGTAAACAAATCAAAACTTGATGTCAAGCTAAGATGAAGGACGAACAAACACAAACACACACACACACATATATATATATAAACACAACAAGCTTCCACACAGTTTCTGTCTGCCAAATTCACTCACAGCCATTTGTCAATCTGGGACTATAGAAGAAGACACTTGTCCAAGGTGCTCCGTACTGAGAATGAACCCCAAACCACTTGGTAACAAAGCAAGCTCCTTAACCACACAGTCATGCAATTGCCTATATATAGAAATTTGAAGATTTTAATATTTGTTATTCAATTTTTACATTCTGAATTCAAATTCCACAGAGGTTGACTTTGCCTTTCATCTTTTTGGGACCAATAAAATAAGAACCAGTTGAATATTGGGGTCGATGTAATCAACTTACTCCCTCCCCCAAAATTGCTGGCCTTGTGCCAAAATTTGAAACCAATATTTATTATTCAATTAACATGAATTATATATAATTTCAAAATTTCATTTGATTACAGGACAAATAATTGTGTAAAATACAAAAATTATGAGACATGAAAAAAAAAATCATAATTAAAAAAAAAAAGACACATCATTGCAATGCTTCACTCTGATAAACTGTCAAATTGTCAAATAATTGCCTGTACAACAGACATCAATTAGAGTATTAGAATTAATAGTTTCTAAAAACCAGCATTTATAGTCTTATTTAGTTATTTTGATAGAAACTAGTGTTGGAATAAAATATAAGCTTTTTTGTCCCAAATACATTGAAATATTTCTCTCTCTCTCTATCTATCTACCTCATTTATTATCAGAGACACTAAGCTATAAAAACAACTATTTTTGCACACAAAACATCTGTCTGCCAGTTGGCTAGAAAATTTGAGTGCATTTATAAACAATATATATTTTTCTTAATTTCTTACAAATTTCCTTAAAATTGGAGAAAATGTCTGCATGCAACACATTAATATTTTAACAATTACAGCCTGGAAAACGCACTTTAGCCATTCAAAAGCACACAAAAACTGTTAACTTCACATAAATTTAAAGAATTGTAGTGGAACCATGTTGGTAGCCAGGTTGCATTTGGTAAATGAAAATTTTAACACCAAATAATAACATTATTTACATTTGATGGATATTTGTCCTCAGCTTGTCTGTTGTTAACACATTATCCATCAAATGTAAATAATGTACATAATTCCTCATCTCTTAAATATAGAACTGTATTACCAAATAATAAGTATTTAAATGAAGTTAACCAGTTTTGAATGGCTAATATGTGTTATGTGACTTTTAAGCTGTAATTATTTTAGCTTCAACACACACTCTCAAATTAAATCACTTGCCAGGTAAGTACATTTCTGAAATTAACATTTTAGTAATTATTTCATTTCACATCAGATAAAAAAATAATACCCTTAACAGGATTGCATAAATTTTAAACAGAGATGATACCACATAAAAAGCACCCATGCTGGCACCATATATAAGGTACCTGTGCTGGTGTCACATATAAAGCACCCATGCTAGTGCCATGTATAAAGCTCCCATGCTAGTGCCACATAAAAAGCACCCAGTACACTGTGTAAAGTGGTTGGTGTTAGAAAGGGCATCCAGCTGTAGAAACCATGCCAAAACAGACATTTGGGACCTGGTGTAGCTCTCTAGTTTGCCAGCTCCTGTCAAGCCATCCAACCCATGCCAGCATAGAAAACAGTTGTTAAATGATGAAGATGATGATGATGATGAGGAGGATAAGGATGATGAGAAGCATCTTTCATAGTTTTAGTTATATTTTCAAATACATAAGACTGCATATAGAATAGTACAACAGTGCCACAGTATTGTGTGTGTGAGGGGGACCAGCTTGTTCAGCCACTGGATATTTTGAGCGTGTTCAAAAGGCCACATATATCGTTACATACAGTCAAAGCCATTGATTATAATCACAGATATTGTTATTAAATAGTTATTGTTATCAAACCCACTTGGGACACTCTTATATTACTTCTGCTTAATGAGCTTTCACTTGAGTGTTCGCTACAGGCTAACCAAAGCCCTGTGAGTGGATTTGGTAGAAGGAAATTGAAAGAAGCCCATCACACACACACACACATATATATATATATATATATAAATATATATCCTTGTGTGTGTCCCTCTCACCACTTGACAACTGGTGTTGGTGTGTTTACGTCCCCCGTAACTTAGCAGTTTGGTAAAAGAGACTGATAGAATAAGTACTAGGCTTTAAAAACAACAAGTACAGGAATTGATTCATTCAACTAAATTCTTCAAGGTGGTGCCCCAGCATGGCCACAATCTAATGACTGAAACAAGCAAAAGATAAAAGGTGCACGTTCACTGTACTTCAGATAAACTATTTCAGAGTATATTTCAGAAAGGTCCCAGAATACATTACTGGGAGACTCCCATATCTGCAATGACTGATTTTAGGGTTTTTTAGACATACATTTATCATCATCATCATCATCATTTAACACCCATGTGCCATGCTTATATGGGTTGGGCAGTTTGACAGGATTTGATAGGACTGCTTCCCGTTCTAGTGTCTGGTTTTGTATGGTTTCTATGGCTGGATGCCCTTCTTAATACCAACCACTTTACAGTGTGTACTGGCTGCTTTTTTCATGGTAGCAACACTAGTGAGGCTGCCATGCAGCATGCATGACCGTGTGAGGAGCAAAAGACAATATGAAGTAGATAGAAGAGAAGCTATATACATACATATATATATACACACACACACACATACAGTCAAAAGTAAAAGGTTTTCATGTTCTGTGATGTAAGGATCCAAAATTGTGTGGGGTCCAAAATTGCAAACCAGCGTAATGTTGAGGAGGAGAAGTGTATATGGAATGAAAGCATCATACATGCCCTCACTGACACCATAAAGAAAGAGGCATGGAAGGGAGCCTGCTCAAACAAGTCGACCCAACAGAATGACCAGATGTTGTTATTGATAGTTATGTGGTTGAAAACACAATTAAGGAAATGTAATCTGGAAAGGTAACTGAATCACCAGAGTTAGCCTCAGAGATGTTTAAATATTTGGTGCAGTACGTCATGCACTGGTCACTAACATAGTCTATTAAGTGTCACATAGAGGGAGACGTTATAGCTGATGATTAGTGTAGCAGTAACATCATTAACTGCAAAAAGGGTAAAGGAGATGTTAAAGAGAGAGGGAGGAGGAGAGAGAGAGAGGCAACCACAGAGGCATTACATTGATGGTCACAGTTATGATGGTTACTGGAAAGAGTTATAACACAGCTGATTTGAAAGTAAACTAGTAGGAGATGCAGATTAGATTTGATACACTCTTCCTGGTGAAACAACTATAGAAGTATTTAGTCAAGAGAAACCACTTTTCTTTAACATTCATCATAGTTAGGTGATCGTTAAGAAAACAAGGTGTAGATGAATGGCTTGTGAGAGCAGTGCAAGTTATGTACCAAAATGCTAACTGCAAGGTGAGAGTTGGCAAACATTGATAGTTATTCATCAGGACTTGGTTCTCAGAACACTCCAGCGCATTGTAATTCTCCAGACCAAAATAGAGGAATTTAAAACTAATCTCTGTGGAACTCCTTGTACACCAATGAATTAGTCTTCTAAACTGAATCTGTCAAAGATTCAGAGAAGGAATTCCAAACTTAGAAGCAAAACCTAGAATCAAGAGACCTCAAAATAAACCTAACAAAAACTCAAGTTTTAGTTAATATTACAGAAGTCGTTGAGGACTCTGACATGGAAAAGTGACTGTACTTGATGTGTACAAAAGGAGTGGTTGGCTATTCCAGGCAGTACATTCAGTGTAAACTACGGACACGCAAGAGGCAGTGGAATCGCAGGCAAACCGTTAAAGAAGGTAGTCTTTGTATGTGGTAGACACACATGAGCAGTAAAAGTACACATGAAATAGATATGAAAGCTCTAGAGGAAGCTGATAGTTTTGGTTGTCTATTTGACCTAATTACTAGTGAACAAGGGTATTCTGCCAGCACAGTCGACAGGCTAAAAGCAAGTTGAAAAGGATTTTCTCTGAGTTCCCTTTCAGAAAGAAGAGTAGATTGCGGAATGGTTGTGTACAGTGTATGATGGTGAATGGTATTGAGATGTAGGCATTGAATACAGAGGATTTGTGAAAGCTGAAAAAAAATGAGACAAGTATGCTCTGATGGATGTATAATGACAGTATCAATAAAGAGTGGTGTGCTAATGAGCTGAGAAAAGAAGTGAATATAAGAGGAATCAGGTTTTGTGTGCAAGAGATAAGACTGCACTGGTATGAACATGTGATGTTTATGCACACTTCGTGCATAGCTGAGCAGTCAATGGCTATACTAGCATCTTAACCCTCAAACTGCTTTTTAGACATCCTGCATGATGAAAAACACCTGTCAAAAGGTAGATATAAGCATCACCATGCATTCCATGTGGTGCATCCCATGTAAAATCCTTTCGTACACCCATGTACTCATTTTTGCATACATTAAGTACAGTCACTTCTCCAATGGAAGTGCTTCTCAAAATATGAAAACTAACATCAGGGAGTTTAGTGAGAAAGAGTTAGAGTGAAAAGACAGTGGGGAGAGTTTAGGAGGGTGCATAATGCCACCCCACCTGATACATAGATGGGTAAAGTGGTGTGTGACAGAGAGATGAGATGGAAGAGGGTAATGGGCAGGAAAAGGTAGAGTAGAGGGGAAGGTAGTATCAGGGAATTACGTATGCATATGTAAAAATATTTTGTTGGCCTAAAAATTATGGATTAAGTATTCTATTCACTTTCAGACCTATCTTTGAATTCTTTTATTCCATGTGGCTAAATGTAACTTCTTTTGAACTTCCCATACCCTGGAATAAATATATGTACACACACACACACACACATTTGAACACATGGGTGATAAACAAGGAGAAAATAAAACTTGAATAACAAAAAGCAGAATAGAATATGTTTCCTTGAAGCTGAAAAACTTCACAAACTGTCACTCAGAGTTTCAAGTAACAGATTATGGAATATACATTTCAGTCTGCTAATCAGTTGTGTGAAAGTGAGAAACAGTTGCTAAAGTTTTTCAGCTTCAATAAAACACTATGTATGTATCTATGTGTACATTATATATATATATATATATACTCTTTACTCTTCTACTTGTTTCAGTCATTTGACTGCAGCCATGCTGGAGCACCACCTTTTAGTTGAGCAAATTGACCCCGGGACTTATTCTTTGTAAGCCCAGTACTTATTCTAGCGGTCTCTTTTGCCGAACCGCTAAGTGATGTGGACGTAAACACACACACATACACGTATATATAATGACAGGCTTCTTTCAGTTTCCATCTACCAAATCCACTCACAAGGCATTGGTCGGCCTGGGGCTATAGCAGAAGACACTTGCCCAAGATGCCACGCAGTGGGACTGAACCCGGAACCATGTGGTTGGTTAGCAAGCTACTTACCACACAGCCACTCTTTTCTCCTCTAGGCACAAGGCCTGAAATTTTTGGAGAGGGGGGAGTCAAGTAGATTGTCCCAGTATGCAACTGGTACTTAATTTATCAACCCCAAAATTATGAAAGGCAAAATTGACCTTGGCGGAATTTGAACTCAGAATGTAAAGAGAGACAAAATACCGCTAAGCATTTCACCCAGTGTACTAATGGTTCTGCCAGCTTGCTTTATAGATATATATTAAAATTTAAAATATGCACATATCTGTGAGTAGACACATATACATATATGTATATACATCTATACACATATATACATAAATACATATATATACACATGCATATATACATATATATACATGCATTTATACATACATAGTTCAAATTTATAAAAAAGCAAAGACAAAGACAGGTGTAGGAATAACAAGCAAGTGTATTAGTTTGATGCTCGGGAAAAATAGATACGACTTTTACGTTTCGAGCCTATACATTTCGACAGAAAGGAATAAGTGGAAATAAATAGAGAGAGAATGGAATAAATGTGTTGAGTTTAGTGGTCCATCATGGCCTTGCCAGCCTCATCTGGCCCCTGTGCCGGTGGCACGTAAAAAGCACCCACTACACTCACGGAGTGGTTGGTGTTAGGAAGGGCATTCAGCTGTAGAAACACTACCAGATCAGACTGGAGCCTGGTGCAGCCTCCTGGCTTCCCAGACCCTGGTCGAACCGTCCAACCCATGCTAGCATGGAAAACGGACATTATACATACACATGCATATATATAAAGTGTCAAATTAACTGAGATTCTTTCAAGTGTTGGGCCTCACAGAGGCAATGACTGAGACTTTTGGCATTATGTTGTGCTTGAGAAGAAGACCCATGAAGCCGAGCAAAATCATAGTCAGGGTAGATACCGGTGTCATGCAAATTGGCACATAAAAACACTCCAGTGTCACACAAATGGCACATTAAAACACGCATCACACACTCGAAGTGCTTCAGCCATAGAAAACCATGCCAAATCAGACTAGAGTCTGGTGCAGTTGTCCAGCGTGCCAGCACAGTCAAACTGTCCAACACATGCCAGCATGGACAACAGACGTTAAATGATGATGATGGCCTCTCCCATTGAAGATGATGTGTGAGCGTTCAACTTTTGCCAAATGACCTGAACAAATGATTTGTTTATAGGGATCTAATGTTTGTGTTGCACATTAGCTCACTCCTTCCATCAAATCAACGTTGTTTAAACAGGTGCACGGTGTGCCATGCGTCAGGGGCTGAAATGATTGAAGAGCAACATGAGATGGAGTGTTTTGCTCAAGAACACAATACACCTCCTGGTCTAGGAATTGAAACCATGATCTCACAATCATGAGTACAACATTCCATCCACCAGGCCATATACGCTCACAGACACACACACACATATATATAAACTTATATATACATGCAAATATAAATACATATATACATATACATAGGTATATAAATATGCACACACACACACACTCATTTATACATATATATATTCTTTTATTCTTCTACTTGTTTCAGTCATTTGACTGTGGCCATGCTGGAGTACCACCTTTAGTCAAAGAAAAACCAACTCCCAGAACTTATTCTATCAGTCTCTTTTGCCAAACACGAAGTTACAGGGACATAAACACACTAACATCAGTTATCAAGCAATGGTGGGGAGACAAACACAGACACACACATATATATAAATATACATATGACAGGCTTCTTTCAGTTTCTGTTTACCAAATCCACTCACAAGGCTTTGGTCGGCCCAAGGCTACATTAGAAAACATTTGCCCAAGATACCACACAGTGGGTCTGAACCTGGAATCAAGTGGTTGGGAAAGCAAACTTCTTATCACACAGCCATATGTGTGTGTGTGTGTACTGAACCTAATGTAAGCTATAGATACATAAGAGATGTAGTGGAATGAGAGGCAGGCTGACAGAGGTATGTGGCAGATGCAGTGGAGCAATACATATTAAAAGCACAGTGGAAGTAGGTTCATTTAAATGCCTGGATGGCTCACTAAAAGTAGTTCATGCCTTTTGTTTAGAAAGTGAGGTGGTTGTAACAGAAAGTACTGTAGCCAGGATAAGAACAGGTTGGGAAAAGTCCAGCGCATTACTACCACTGTTGCCAACAAAGGTCTTTTGCCCCAGAGAAAAGGATACAATATGTGATACTTGTGTCAGGAATATGATGTCGCATGGTGGCACGACATGGGTTTCAATTGCATTTGACATGTGAAGACTAGAAGAATTCTCTTCGGTTAATATCATCTGATGTTGTTCAAATGAAATCAGAACAGCGTATTCAGTTTTGCTTTACAAGGACCAGCAAAACTTGTTGGCCATACATGCACATGTACACTACTCCAACCTCTAGCCAGAAACTACTCTCCCTCGGAGATCCTTTCCACATGTCTGTTCCCCCTCAATACCCTGATAAAGAAAGAGGTCATCCAAATGCCTTGCTCCTTGAAGTGATGTCACTTCCCCTTGCTTCTGGTCTCAAAGTCACCCCTCCTCCCTTGCTTCTGGTCCCAAAGTCACTCTTCCTTTGCCTCCAGTCCCAATGTCTGCCTTCACAGAAACAAAGCCAATCCTCCAATGAATGAACAAGAAAAGGGGCTGAACTGGTATGGGCATGCAATGAGTATGGAGGATGACCCCAGCACGAGGAAGTGTTGAGTGCTCCAAGTTAGTAAAAGCTGCAGAAGGGAGAGATCAAGAAAAATATGGTACAAAGTGGCAAAGGCAGATCTAAAGCTGAGGCATCTCACATAGGAGATGTCAAAGAACCATACTGTTTAGCAACATGCAGTGCAACAGAAAATCTGTCCATCCCTGGCAAAATGTACCTTAACACATGGGTAGTTTTAGAAACCATAATACATACATACAATACATATATACAGTATACCATTTGTATGATGGGATCAACCATAAGGGAATGGGGTGCGCTTGCACCCCGCTAAAATTTTTTATCAGTACACAATGCAAAAACTTTGAACATCCTCCAGAAAAACTACATTGCCAAAACAAATGAGTATAGAAACATTTTTGTAACGGTTTGAAACATTACTTTTCCATTATTGGACTGATACAATAATTATTATTACTGTTATAGCTGTGTTTATTTTGATTGAAAAAAAATTGCCATTGTTTTTAAAAACTTTTGGACCTGGGTTTGCACCCCCTAAGCAAATTTCATTCCCGCACTTATGAGATCACTAAAATAAGTGCTCCAACCAGTGAGAGATAAATATCATTTAATAAACACAGGATTTAAATGTGAATAGCAATGTGTTTCATGCCCTGATAGTGCAGATGAGCATGTACATCCTGCAATCATTTTCAACCTGAAAGATTGAAAAATTGCATATATATGACACACACACGTGTCTTAGCCTCAGTTCTTGCGATACAATTGGCCTGCAAGCTGTCTCCAATCATCCCAGTTTTGTTCATAGTCACCTACATCTACCCAAGCGATGCTAAGTTACTTCAGATCTACTTTGAAGGTGACTCGCCATGTCTTCTTGGGTCTCCCCTTCTCTTCTTTTGTCCCTCTACCATACCACCTCCCTTTCCCCCTTACTTTGCATCCTTACTTCTTCCACTCCATGATTCCTGTCTTTTCTTTCCCTCACTGCTTTCACCCACCTCCACAGCCTTCTTACCTGGGAGATTTTTTTTTCCCTTTCCTTCATTGCTCTTGCTGCAATCACCCATTATTCCCCAACCCCACATCTTGTTTTATCATACTGGTTTCTCCACCACCTTAATATCTGTCTCCCATCTCTCCCTATCTGGCTTGTGTCCATGATCCCCACCACCACATCTTCCTTCCTTTTAATGATTCTCTCCAAAAATCTTGCAACTCTCGTTTATTTTTTCCCTTTCTTGTTCCTTTACCCTTACACCAGTCTATACTTGCCCTTACAATGTAGGATAGCACTGCACCCAGGGCCAGATGAAGACCCACACAAGCCCTAAGCACTTTTGATTTTGGTGTCCCCATATATATGTAATTCAAAATGTAAACAATAATAAACCATAATATAAATTTCTATTTTTCAAAATGCAACAAAACTAACAGCAAGATGGAAAAGAATGTTTAGTTTTGTAATACTTCCACCTTAATTATATTTGGAAAGTTTTCTCTCACTTTTTTTCTTCGCAAAGTCTTCGATTAGATCTTCACTATGAAATCATAAACACTTTGAAATTATATTACCAATTTTATAAACCACTTCATGTATCAAGTTTAATACATTTAAAGTGATTTCTTTTGTACTGTAAATCATTTACCATTTCTGTGGTGCCCCCCCCCCACTTACCTTGATTCCCTAAGCACATGCTTATTTGGTTTAATAGTTAATTCAGTGCTCACTGCACCATGCCTCTACTTGATCCATCTCATCACCTCCCCACTCTGTCCCTCCCTTTCTCACTAAACCCATCCCTTCCTTTTCCCTTGCCCCCTTCCAGACTCCCTCCTACTAACACTGTTTACTCTGCTTTATTATTATCTCCACTCCCACCACATTCTCAACTATTAATCTATTCCTCTCATCATACTTTTTTCTCTCTCTTCACTAAAATCATTGAACTGTCTCTTTTATTCTCCTTCAGTTAGTTGTAGGGGCGATTTAAGGCCCTTCAATTTGCACGTTGCATGGTGACTTCATGCTGCTTGTACCACGAACATAGTACTCAGTCCACACTGTGAAAGCAGACTTGGGAGCATGATGCAGTCTTCAGACCCGTTGGATCCTGTCAAACCGTCCAACCTATGCCAAACATGGTAGATGGGTGTTAAAAGATGATGAGACAAACATAAACACACACCTCACGTGTGTTCTTAAGATTAGTAACATCAAATCAATGACAGCAACATATACCGCTTATAACGTTTGGTATCCGTTAAAGCATTATATATAAGTCACTCGTGCATAAACACGTACAAGTGGGTGAACAAACGAAAAGTAGCACTCAATACATTTAGAGGTTTAATATTTAAACCTCCACATTATTCTGCGTGTGTGTGTGTATATATATATATATATATATATATATATATAGGCGAAGGTAAAGAATACGTACACCAGGTGGTTATGGTTTAAGCTTAGGGCTTTTGTTACGCCGAAAACCGGTGGTGTACGTATTCTTTACCTACGCCATATATATATATATATATATATATATATATATAGAGAGAGAGAGAGAGAGAGAGAGAGAGAAATAAGATATTCAAAATTCAATTCACATACACACGTTTGTCTCGATATATAAAAAGCTACAATTAAAGTTCCTGTAGAAAAGAGAAAAAGATTTCAAAAATTTTAACACGGTTTTTCTGACTAATTCTGGTCGAAAGAAGGAGAGAAAAAGAAAAACGAGTTTAACAAGTTAACAACTGGTTACTAATCAAGTCATAAAATGAATTGATAACACACAGACATATAGGTATTTACACACACACACATGGCAGACTGACGAAGGCAAGCAAGCCGAAACTTCTAAGTCACTATCAACCATTTCTTTGTAAAATTTTAAGAAGCATATACCCTACTAAAGTATTGAGTAATCTTCCGGTTTTTTAGATGTAACTTGTCATAAAAACAATATAGACACACATTTATATATACACATACATACAAAGACGAGCGCGCACTAAGTCCGTTGCCTGGAAGTTCGAAGTATCAAAATTAAACATTTAAACAAGTTGCGACAATTTAATGATTTCTATTTGGGTAATACAACTTCAATGAACCCATGTTAAAAATTTAAATCAATTTATTTTCTTTCTTTTTTTATAATAAATCGTGACTGTCTTTTGGTTTGAAAAATTCGTTTTGAGGTAAATCTGTTCAGGAAATCATTAATTTTAATCGTTGATGAATGAATGAAAATTAAGTCTTTGATATGACTCCTACATAGGCACAAGACCTCGTATTTACAGAAGCATGAGTGTTCACCATTCATGCTTTCCTTCCCACATCTCACTGGATGGTTTAGCCACATAAATGCAGTGAGACGTTTTCAAGCTGGAATTATACCGGGTTGACGGTTTCGATTCACAGAGAACGTACCTCACTAAATTTAAATAGTTTCGCTTAAACATTTGCTGTGTATTTAGTAAGGTGTAGAAAGGTTAAGGAACAGAAAGGTCTGGTGTCGATAATTTTGAGTAGTTTTGTGAGCAAAAGAAGGCAAACACAAAGGAGACGAGAGAGAGAGAAGCTATATAGATTAGAATGCCGACTGCTTTGCACTGTAAATAAGAGAGTTGGCAGTGAAACGGTGGTGGCACCAGTCACACACAACTGAGACACAAATAGCAAAGATATTCTTTAAAAATAAATTCTAACACATAAACTGTATGTATGTATGTGAGTGCATGTATGGACGAGTGTGCACGTATGTATGTATATCTGACTGCATGTATGTATTTCTTTGTGTGTGTGTGTGTGTAATCAAAACAGTTTTAACAGTGTTGAGTGGGATACAATATAGAAGAGAGATTCCAAGAACGCGAAAATAAGGTTTCTAAGTGTTTTTCTACATCTCACGGGTAATTTGGGAGTATTGTGTGTGTGATAGCAGGTAGGATCACTTTATTCTAATAACCCAAAATGTGGTGAAAGAACACTGCTACTCAGGTGCAATTCCATCATGGTTTACCGTTTTATATTTTCTCCCTCAACACACACAAAATGTACGAATATATTATAAACCTTACAAAAACCCTTCTCTTCTTTTCATACCATATCTGTGTGTGTGGAGAGAGAGAGATGTACGTGTGTATGTTTATATATGTGTAGTATATATATATGTGTGTGTGTGTGCATAAATTCTTATATGTGTATCTGTCTGTGTGTGAACGAAATGGCAGGCCAGGCGGCAACGCTTCAACTAAAACTGGTTTAATAGAGGTTGCCAAATACTAAATAACAAATAATAAAAAGAGGTGATAAAAACATTTACCCTTCTACAACGAATTAGTAAGGCAAATCTATGAAAAGTTCACCAAAAAGTATGGTAGAATAAGAGATATATGTGGCATATAAGGACTCAAGTGTTAATTATAAGGTGTGTGTGACGTGTGACCTTACCTGTGCACACAACCAAAGGGTTTTTTTAATAAAATGGGACACGTTACCTAATGAGCATTGATTGACGAGATAAAAACAATCATTAATAAATGTATTGTTTTATTTTAAAGTTGATCTAATTAATATGTTGAAAACCTAGGTGGTAGTAGATTATATTTTGGAAGGCTTTCTTGTGTAATCTTACACCATTTTGAGTTGCTGATGTTGTGTGTAGTGTTGTTCGTTTCTGAACCGGGAGGGATGCTGCATCGATAACACTCGACCAATATTTACAATGTGCTCCGGTGTATTTTGGTAATAAGATAGCAAGTTAAAATCTGGAATATCTAATGTTTCCAGATATATAATTCGTTGTATATGAATAATTAACGACAGTAATTTATTTTGTCGTTTTATAACCCGGGTGAAATTTAAAACAATTTTAACATAAATTGAGTTAATTTAAGACACATGAAAATATTTAAAATTGGTTCCAGACATCTCGTTAGGGATTAAAAAGTAAAAGAAATATTAAATATTTCAGAAAAACTTATTTTTCTTGGTATCAAGAGAGAAGATCGTTTCGTTTATTTATCGGAAAAGTAAAGAGAAACTGCAATTCCAGCGCAATTTAAAGGCAAACATTCTCCACAGGAGCCAACACGGAACGAACCCTCAACCTCCTGCTAACAGCTCCTCCACACCACAAACTATAACCTGGTCAGATACTCGACACATTCCCTGAGAACTTGGTTAAAGTATACGTTAACTGAAGATAAATACACACAAATAAATCTCCATGTACAATAAAAGCGTAAGATGACAACACAGAATGAATCTATTTCGAGCTGCACATACTAATGGCGTCGATGTGACGTTAAGGTGACAAGGTCGGGCTTGGAAGAGCGCAATAGAAGCAAATGCTTACCTTGACTTTAGCGTCTGGTCCCGCCGTAATACCAGTCTTTTCTTTGATTTTCTTAATACAATCAGTATCATCGTTATTCACATAAGTAATTTTACCTTCTTGTCCAGCCATGTTCCACTTGTTTCAAAAAAAGTTAAATGGGCACAGACGAAATTTTCTTCCGCGGATCTATTGTGGACCTAAAAGTAGTTCCACGAAAAATCTCGCCACATTTACAAATAAATGCTTTCAGAATTTTTTCTAATTATCAAAACAAAGTTGTTTTTATGAAGAAAAAAGCGTCTCTTAGGAAATATTTATGTTTTTAAATCGATTTTTACCATGGAATGTATGAATTATGAGTAATGTATTAGTGCGCTGATCAGAGATGTATTCATTCGCATTACATTTCACTATATAGAATGTATGTGCGTGTCGGTGATGAGGCGTTGTGCGCCTTGAGCAGACGGCACTCAGTCCACACACACACACGCTGCTACTATTAACAAACTACAAACATGCTTACTCTTTGCACTGATTCTATACTTTCTAATCCCTTAGGAATATAAAATATCACTTTATTTTATTATACAGTCACATATTGACAATTTAATAAACAAAATCAGTTCCTATTTATTATTTCCAATAGGTTATGACCAAACGCGATTGTGACCAAAGCCAGAGTAACGATTTGACGATGAACAGAGGAAGGCCATGCTTTCGGCTTCTGATGCAAAGACAGAGCCGTTACCATTACAATTAATAATAATACAGCGTTTAATGTCCTTTTTGCTCTTAGATTCATTCTGTTTCGTGCAATTTAGTGAACTGTTTTTGTTTCACTATATCTACGGGAGAAGCGACAAATGTAGTTTTCCTTATATATTTACAGCAAGGAAACTGAAAGTGAAAATAAGAACGTGATAGTGTCAGTTGTATTAAAAAGCGGAATGCATTTTTTTTTAATATTGGAACCAATACCTAGACAAATAATTAAAACTTCGTTTACAAGCAACACCTTATAAAGCACACCATTTAAAAAAAAACTAGAGTACAGATAGAAGTTTGTTATAATTAACACCCTAAGTACACTATTTTTTATTAATATTTACACATTTAAGCATAATTAAAACACCATTTAAAAAAAAACTAATATACAAATATAATAATTAAAAGTTAATTTTAATTAACGCCCAATACCGTATACCCCGCTTCTTAAGACAAATACACCAAAAGATGATGATTAGATGTTTGTTACAATTAACACCCAATAAACTAAACCAATTCTTAAGAACTAATACACAAACAGTTAATAATTAAAAGTTTGTTACAATTAACACCATATAAAGTAGACCATTTTTTGAAACTGAAATCGTTTTAAATAATAAAAAAAATTAACAAAATTTTTAAACAACCTCTCCATATTTTTACCTCAATTTGTATTTAATACAAAATAATTAAATCAGCATTGACTATTTTTCGTGGAGAGATAATGTCAGTTTCAACATATTTGGGCAATCACTGGCGGTCATTAAATAATTTCTTAAATGACACTCCTTGTGTGTGTGTGTGCAAGAGAGATTATCATTTTAACGTCTACTTTTCTATGCTTGCATGGGTCAGACATAATTTGTTGAGTCACATTTTTCTATAGCTATGTACCCTTCCTATCACCAATCCTCACTTGTCTGCAACCAAAGTAATATTTCTCCATGGCCAGGTATATTTTCATGGAAGTTTTGAAACAAAGAACACTGCTTGTACGAGAGTGGCACCTGTTTGCAACAATGTTCAAGAAAAGAAGACAATAACACACATACACACCTATTGATGTCTACCTATCTGTCTGTTTGCCTCTATAAATATACATACATATCACAGACTTTTTCCAGTGTGAATGTGGGTTTGTGACTGTGTGCGTGTGATTGTGACTGTGTGGGTGTGTGTGTGCACATGAGCACACATGTGTCAGTGGGTTACTGTCTCCTTCTCTTGACATAGCATGATGGTTGTAAATGAATGTCACCATCATCTAAGTAGTATTCTTTATTTGTGTTCCTTCCATGGAAACATGTCTAGACAGGGAAATCTTACCTTACTTACAAACAAGTGAAGGTTGGCAACTGGAAAAGCATCCAGCCATAGAAAATCTGCCTCAACAAATTCCATCCAGCTCAGACAAGCAGGGAAACGAGGGTATTAAAATGATGATAGTGATGATGATAAATATGTATAAAAAGAGAAAGACAGCACTGATTATTAAAATATTTAACGACTGTTTTGAAATAGGTCCTACCTTTCACATTTGACCTGAAAGATAGCTCTCATCAGCCATTACAGATATACATATGTGCATATATACATATATACACACATGTGTGTTCATACATACCACCACTCATAAGTACATAGAGACATAGATAAAGATATGGACATAGTTATGTAAATGGAGTTATTGCCCTTCATATTCTCTGAGCCATCTGTGAGCACAGCAAGCTTGAATAGGAACCGACTCAGTCGGTGATGACCCATTCAAGCCATGCCAGCATGGAAAAGCAGATAGGAAAATGATTACAACAGTGATAATGATATGTATGTAGTGTGTGTGTGAGCATCACTTGATTGACCAGACCGGTGGATGTTATACAACACTGGTCACAATGCTCTTTGTATCATTTCAGCTTTTGAATGATGCCACCCCACTGGATAGTCACAGACATGCACACACAAGGAGGCAGAGGTGCATAAATATACAAACACATGCTCACACATACACATTCATAAAAATACACAAATATGGACATACGAGCACATGAATATGCAGAATACATACACACAGATGCACACTCATACATATATACATATGCATACACACACATGTATGCATACACACATGTATACATACACACACATGCATGCATCGGTACACACTGACACACACACTGACCTACACACATGTGAACAAACAAAGAAAAAGGAACGCAGTGTAATTAACAGAGTCAAGACTTGAAAAGGTTGCAAGACGCAACGAAAATTTTAGGAAACTAAAAATAAGAAATAAGTGGAAATTTTACCGGTGAAAATCATAAGGCACAAAAAGAAAATGACTCTCCCCAGAACAGAATATACATATATATACATACATATATATAGTTGGAATTTACAAAAAAAAACGAAACAAAAGGCAAAGTCGGCTGTGTAAATAACAAACAGATTATCGTCATCATCATCATCATTTAACGTCCGCTTTCCATGCTAGCATGGGTTGGACGATTTGATTGAGGACTGGTGAACCAGATGGTTGCACCAGGCTCCAATCTGATCTGGCAGTTTCTACAGCTTGATGCCCTTCCTAATGCCAACCGCTCAGAGTGTAGTGGGTGCTTTTACGTGCCACTGGCAGAAGGGCCAGTCAGGCGGTACTGGCAACATATATATACATATATACATACATATAGATAGATACATACATACATACATACATACATACATAAATATATCTCCAACATTCCAGAGCCCTTGATTATAATTATATTTTTATAATTACATACTTAAAAATTGAATTTACTGATACATTCATTTTTGTATGCTAAGCCACTGCAGCTGCTGGTCTTAAAAGTCATCTAAAGGCATATCAACAGAATGATTGTGCTGTGTGATGGGGCATGGTCTGTGTGTTGATGGGGATGGCTATCATCTCTCAAGATGAAGCAATCGTCATATATATATATATATGTATATACATCATCATCATTTATCATCCACTGTCCATGCTGGCATGGGTTTGATGTTTGACTAGAACTGGTAACCCAGAGAGCTGCACCGAGTTCCATTCTGATTTTGGCATAGTTTCTGCAGCCGGATGCCCTTCTTAACATCAACCACTCCAAGAGTGTAGTGGGTGCCTTTTACGTGTCACTGGCATGAGTGTTTTTATGTATCACATGCACAGGTGCTTTTACTGCCACTAGCACCAGCCACAACTATGATTTCACTTAGCTTGTTGAGTCTTCTCAAGAACAGCAAATTGTCAAAGGTGATGGTCACTTATCATCGCCTTCAGGAGACTCAACATTTGAAGATCATGCTTCACCTCCTAATCCTATGTCTTCCTGGGTCTACTTCTACTACCACAGATTCCCTCCACAGTTAGAGATCAGCACTTCTTTACACAGCTGTCTTCGTCAAACCACTTCACACACACACACACATATACATCTATGTATGTATGTCTGTATATATCATCATCATTTAAAGTCCGCTTTCCATGCTAGCATGGGTTGGACGGTTCGACCGGGGTCTGGGAAGCCATGAGGCTGCACCAGGCCCAGTCTGATCTGGCAGTGTTTCTACAGCTGGATGACCTTCCTAACGCCAACTATTCCATGAGTATAGTGGGTGCTTTTTACGTGCCAGGCAAGGCTGGCAACGGCGACTATTGGTTGGTACTTTTTACGTGCCACCGGCACGGAGGCCAGTCAAGGTGGCGTTGGCAATGGCTACATTCGGATGGTTATATATATATACATA
>NC_042997.1:112253234-112286466 GCF_006345805.1 Octopus sinensis | reverse complement strand
AGTAGGAAGTGCGTTTAACTGTCGGAACAATACCAAAGCAGACATTGGAGCTTAATGCAACCCTCTGGCTCGTCAGTTCATGCCAAACCATCCATCCCATGCCAACATTAAAAAGGGTCATTAAATGAAGATGTGTGGGGTGGGGTGAGGCTACAGGGTGAGAGCTCTATAGTCATGAAGCATGTGGAGTCACTTCTTAATTACCATTACTCCCAGATCCATTCAGACCAGGAATGGTAGTACCTGTCAAGATCCCATCTATTGGTTGAATTTGTTTCCCAAACAATAGAAGAGGCTCTCCTTATTTGTGTCAAAGCTGTGAGGAAGGCAGCTCTTGTTGGAGAAAGATGCTCTGACCTAAAACTTGCAATCAAAAGAGTACCAGTCATCTTACATGTCACTGCAATCGGCTATGGCAACTAAGAGGTATTGTATAAACTTTTGTTTCTAAAATCCACTGACATACAGATGTCTCACTACCATTTCATTTTTTGTTGGATGTGAAACAAGATCAAGCAATCATCATCATCATATGCATGGCACCTTGGGCAAGCGTCTTTATCTATATCTTCGCGCCAACCAGAGACTTGTGAGTGGATTTGGTAGACGGAAACTAAAATAAGCCCGTCGTATGTGTGTGTATATATATATATATATATATATTGGCCTGCTCACTTAGCCAGCAGGGTGGTGTCATTTGTAGGCTAAGACAATGCGAAGCGCATTGTGACCAGCGATGTGTAGCAACATCTGATAGCCTGGTCGATCATGGTGAGATATATATATTTATGTATGTATGTATGTATTTGTGTATCTGTCCCACCCCCCCGTCATTGCTTGACAACTGATGTTGGTGTGTTTACGTCCCCGTAACTTAGCGGTTCGGCAAAAGAAACTGATAGAATAAGTACTAGGCTTACAAAGAATAAGTTCTTGGGTCGACTTGTTCAACTAAAGGTGATACACCAGCATGTCCATAGTCAAGTAAAAGAATATATATATTACAATCGGAATCTCAATCAAACTGAAATCAAAATGGAAATTGTAGTTGTGGCCGATGCCAGTGCCGCCTGACTGGTTCCCATGCCTGTGGAATGCAATAAGCCCCATTCATGCATGGGTCAATGCCAGTGCCACCTGATTGGCTCCCAATGCTGGCGGCATGTAAAAAGCACCCATTACGCTCTCAGAGTGGTTGGTGTTAGGAAGGGCATCCAACTGTAGAAACCTTGCCATATTAGATTGGAGCCTAGTGCAGCCTCCTGGCTTGCCAGTCCCCAGTCAAACCGTCCAACCCATGCCAGCATGGAAAGTGGACATTAAATGATGATGATATATATATATATATATAAATAAACAATACACATTAAGTACAGGACATCACTAATGAATGAAAAGTACATAAACATGCAGAGATTAATACAAAATACCAAAAGAAGTTTAACTCCTCCTCAGTTGTCGACTGTTTTATTACTCCCTATTTCATGCTTTTAATGACAAGATAGGAAAACTTCATAAGACAGCAGCATCCAGAAATTTTTAAAATATAAAATTTGTCGAGTGTTAAGGCTTCAAATAAACAAAAAACAGAGTGGACGTATAAAGTAAACAATTGATGAAGACAAACATTAAAGGCTGTTAGACCATGATGAATTGTAATGGCTAGTGCCTGCGAGAAATTTTTAAAGGAAATAGAATAAATAGAGGAGAAGGAAACAGTAAAAGAGAAAAAAATGTTGGGCGGCGAGAGAAATGATGTCCAGCCTGATAGACAGGGGCAAGAGAAATGGCCTGTAGTTACTTGTGAGCAACAGGAAGAGGAAACAAAGGGAGGGAGGAGGAATAAAAGATAGTAAGGAGTGGGAGAAAGAGAACAGCAAAGATATATATTTTTTATTTATAAAAAATATATATACATAAATAAAAAAAATATATATATATATATAAATAAAAAATATGCATATGTATGTATACACACACACACGTATATACACATACACACACATACATACGTTGAAGCCCAGCATAATACTTGGCTTGATGAGTCTACTCAAGCACAACATAATGCCAAAGGTCTCAGTCACTTCCTCTGTGAGACCCAAGAATCAAAAGCTCAATCACTTTGCCTCCATGAGATTCAATGCTTGAAAGGTGTTTTTTACATGCCACCTGCATGGGAGCCAATTACCTGACACCAGCATCAGCCGCGACTACACTTTCACTCAGCTTGATGGATCTTGTCAAGTACAGCGTATCGCCAAATGTCTCAGTCACTAGTCATTGCCTCTGTGAGGCCCAAAGTTTGGAGATCATGCTTCACCACCTCATCCCATGTCTTCCTGTGTCTATATATATATATACATACATACATTTATATATACATGTTGGCACATTAAAGCACCCATTACACTCAAAACCTAGTGCAGCCCCTCAGCTTACCAGCCCTGGTCAAACTCTCCAACCCATGCCAGCATGGACAACGAATGTTAAATAATGATGATGATGACATACATATAGATATATACACACACATACTTATGTAAGTATATATGCATGAATATACACACACACACACACACATTTCTTGAAGACTGTGTACGCACAGGCAGATCATCATTTACCATGCTACGCCAGACTTCACGGTCCATCATAGCATTACGGAGGTCCTGTTGCTGGATGTCTGTATCCCTGGAGATTACATCAGGATAGGAGAGTGTGCGCCCTCTGGTATTGCGAGTAGATGGCTTCCAGAGGAGAAGAGTAGAAATTGCCTCGTTTTCAGCTCTACAACAATGTCCAGCAAACTGGACTCTCCTACCTTTCACAAGAGATGACACAGGTGGTAGTTTCCTATATATTTGCATTTTGGTTGGATGACGCTTCCACGAAAGATTTTGAGCTCTCATAAGGAGGCGAGTGTAGGTTCCATCCAACCGCCTCTCAAGCTTCTTTGATAACGTCCAGGTTTCTGAGCCATATAGTAGAATTGGTTCGACTGTGGCTTTGAAGATTTCAAGTTTGAAGTCTCTACTTAGATTTGATGACCAGATCTTATGCATGTCATTACAGGCTGACCAGACCATACCCTTTCTAGTTAGAAAATCTTTTCCAGATGATGATATGTATGACCCAAGATATTTGTAATCAGAAACCATATTTAAGGGCGCATTGTTGAGAGTATGGATGATGCAATCACTGTTGGACAGGCACTTGTTTATATATTCAGTCTTGGCCTCATTGAGGTAAAGCCCTACACAATTTGAGGCTTGTTCGAGAGATTGTAAAAGAGACTGGGCATTGGAGAGAGAATCACTGATAAGAGCGATGTCGTCAGCAAAGTCAGTGTCTGTCAAGTATTCAGCTGGGTGTCTGGAACTTCTTATAGGTTTTATTTCAAAGCCCTTGCCAGAAATGGGATCAACTGACATACATAGCACATAGTCAACGACAAGCACTCAGAGTAGCAAGTGACTGACTCAACCAAAATAGAAATATTAATCTCTACTACAATATCAAGTACTCTTTTTTTTCTAACAGTCAGCACTAAACATACACATATACATATCTATATAAGTTTGTGTGTGTGTGTGGGTGTGCATGTGTGTGTGCATGTGTATGTGTGTGTGTGTTTGTGTGCATGTGTGTGTCAGTGTGCATGTATATATGTGCGCTCGTGCATGTGTGTGCATGTATGTGTGCATATGTGTGTGTGTGTGTACTTACATGTATACACACTCACACACATACACACAAGCTCATTCTCAAAGAAACAAAGTTATTTATTCAATATCAATGCCAACAGAAATATCTAAGTGGCATTTATAGCTCAGAACTGAACTGAACCAATAATTTTTCAATTATTGATCAGATACTCTTCCGTTTATTACAACACAAATCTGTGTGAAGAGTTTACTTAATGCATACAGCAACACTGTTTTACAGTTTAAAACACACACACACACACAAGAAACAAATACAGAGAGACAGATGGATCACTTGCACACTCACACACATTCTCTCTCTCTCTCTCTCCTCTCTCTCTCTCTCACACACACACACACACACACACACACACATAGGCACTAAAGTATCTAAGTTCTAAAAGAGAAATATTTCATCAATAACCTCTGCAAATGTTTCACTCCCTTTGAAATTCTCTGTTTTATGTCAAACATCATGTTTGGAATATATATATTTTAAATCTTTATCTTACATTCTAATTGGAGAAAGCAAGAATAATTATTGAAACAAATGTAATTATATGTTAAATTAAAATTTTATTTCAGAATCATTTTATGATAATTAATTTATTTTTGGTCATTAAACATATCTGTTTGCATGCAGAAGGGACATATATCTTGGTGTAATTAAAATTATCTATGTTCTGTACAAACTTCTAGCGCTTTTTAGATTCATGTCCTCAAGCAAACTGTTACCATTTCTATACAAGCCTATTACACTCACATGTGAGTGTCATACCACTTTGGGATGGAAACACACACACACACACAAAGACACATACCAAATGGTAGATGGAAGAAGTGTAAAAGCCCATTGTGCATATATATATATATATATATATATATATATATATATAAAACGGGAAGGTTTACGAAAATAAACAAAAAACGAAGGCAGGTGGAGTACAAACAAACAAATGTAATAGTATGGCGCTCAGGAATAGAAATAGAACAAGTCTTTTACGTTTCGAGCCTACGCTCTTCGACAGAAAGATACACAGAAAAAAAACAGGAGAGAAAAAAAATGCGTGTAGGAGCTAACGATCTATAATGGCGTTCTGACTTCGGGCAGAGGTCAGACACTAGAGGGACAGTAGGGGAGATAACAGGGTCAAGTGACTTCCAAAACGAAGGTAGCCCCAACACAAAGGTGCATGTGTGTATAAGAGAATATGTATGTGCGTGTGAAAGAGGGCTGGTGATCTGGACGTGTGTATGTATGTGTGGGGATGGGTGTGTGGGTGGTGTGTTGTGATGTGATATGTGTATGTATGTGTAGGTGTAAAGATGTGGGGATGGGTGTGTGGGCGGTGTGCTGTGGGTGGTGTGTTGTGATGTGATGTGTAATGTTGTATAGTGTAGTGTGGTGTGATGTTGTGGGGAGGTGGGGGGCGAGAGTGGGGAAAGCCCAGTTAGGATGTGGGTTCGGCTGGGGGTAGAGTGGGGGTTGTGGGGAGAGTGAGAGAGAGAGAGAGAGTTTACAATTTATAGGAAAATCTAGGGGAATAATTACAAGATAGCTAAATATTGCTTAAGTGTCCCAGGATTTATATATATGTCCTGTCGAAAGACCCTTGTCCTACGTCCTGGTTTTGTTTTGTTGTTTATTTTTTATTTTTACCGTTATTGTTTTTACGTTTTTGTATTCTTATTGGTGTCACGTATTCTGTATTTTTGTTTGTGTACTTCGTTCGTTTTCCGTCCTCGCGTTGTATACATTCGAAGCTTTCTTCCAGGGGATCTAATGCGCTTGGCTTAGATTTCCCTTGGCGGGCTGGCCATATCGGAGCAATCTCAAGATTAATCAGCCGAAATTGCTAAGATGATCTGGTTCTTGACTGATGACTGAGGGCTTCGAATGTCCCGTCCTGTGGTTCTTGTGTCGTCTCTGTGGTGTTTCATGTTCTTGTCCATGTCTGTAATTATTTTTACTGTTTACCTATATATATATATATATATATATATATATACATAAAATATATATCATAATTTACCATCCATTTGCTATGGTTACGTTTTTAGCAAAAAAGAAATATGAGGGATATTATATTATTTTCTGTCTAAAATATGGAAATTTGCAAGCTTCATGAAATGCTTACATGGACATTAACAAACAGTGTGTTTCTATAAAATTATAGGCACAAGTGTGGTTGCATGGGTTAAAAGTTTGCTTACCAACCACATGGTTTCAGGTTCAGTCCCACTGTGTGGCACCTTGGGCAAGTGCCTTCTACTACAGCTTTGGACTGATCAGAGCCTTATAGATAATTTTGAACATAAAAACTGAAAGAAGCCAGTCATTTGTGTGTGTGTTCATGTCCTCTTGCTTCGATATCACATGATAGTTATAAACAAACATCATGGTCATACAAGTTTATTTTCTCATTCCTAGTTTCTTGTGAAAACCTGTTCGACCATGGTGAAACATAATCTTACTTGGAAAGTATGGGTTAAGGGTTGATGATAGGAAGGGCACCCAGCCAGAGAAAACCTGTCCCAATGAATTTCATCTGATCCATGCAACCAATGATGATAGTATATATGTGTGTGTGTGTACGTACATGAATATATATGTAGTGGAGGAATGTAGCTTAGTGGTTAGGGTGTTGGACTCATGATTGTGGTTTCAATTCCTGGACCAGGAAATGTGTTGTGTTCTTGAGCAAAACACTTCATTTCACATTGCTCCAGTCCACTCAGCTGGCAAAAATGAGTATTCCTGTGACAGGCCAGCATCCCATCCAAGAGGTAACTATATATATGCTATTGAAACTGGGAAAACGGCCCTCATGAGCCTGGCAAGGCTTGAGAAGGAAATTTTTTTTTTGTGGCTGTGTGGTAAGTAGCTTGTTTCCCAACCACATGGTTCTGGGTTCAGTCCCATTGCGTGGCACCTTGGGCAAGTGTCTTCTACTATAGCCTCAAGCCGACCAAAGCCTTGTGAATGGATTTGGTAGATGGAAACCAAAATACGCCCATCGTATTTATGTGTGTGTGTGTGTGTGTATATATATACATATATATATATCATGATATATATATATATCATCATCATCGTTTAACATCCATTTTCCATGCTAGCACGATATATATATATGTATGTATGTGTGTGTGTGTGTGTGTATCTGTGTTTGCCCCCCCCCCCCCAACATCCCTTGACAACTGATGCTGGTGTGTTTACGTCCCCGTAACTTAGCAGTTTGGCAAAAAGGACCGATAGTTTGGCAAAAAGGCTTACAAAGAACAAGTCCTGGGGTGGATTTGCTCGAATAAAGGCAGTACTCCAGCATGGCCGCAGTCAAATGACTGAAACAAGTAAAAGAATAAAAGAATATATGTGTATGTATATATGCATGTGTGCAATGTATCCTCCTCTCCCCACCAAAAAAAAAAAAAACTTGGGAAGATGAGAAAACTGTATGAGGTAGTTATATATATATAAAAAAACCACAAGTTGGTACCTCATTGCAAAAGCTTATCTTTAAAACAAATATGTACTTGAAGCTCTCTTAACAGATCCCCCTATTGTCTGTTGTAGCCTTTTATTCTAAATTTTACTTGAACATTTATATTTATCTCAAACTTCCTACACATGTCTTTCTGAGTGGTGGTGGTGGTAGTAGTAGTAGTAGCAGCAGCCGTTGTTGGTGTTGTGCTATGAACACATTTCTGTACATTTATGAGATAACACAAGTAATTTTCTAGTTTCTGACATGACAAAAATGTTATATCATCATCGTTGTCGTCATCGTTGTATAATCATCATCCCCATCGATCTGATCATCATCTTCATCATAGCCATCATCACCACCATAATTATCGGTCATCACCGTCACCACCACCACCACCGCCACAATCATCATCACCATCATTGTCATCATCACCACTATTACCACCACCATCATCATCATTGCCATTACTGTCACTACTACCACTACCATCATTGTCATCATCATCATCACCACCACTACCACCACCACCATCATCATCGCCATCATTACTGTCACCACCACCACCACTACCACCATCATCAGCACCATGATCATTGTCATCATCATCACCACTACCACCACCACTATTATCATCATCGCCATCATTACTGTCACCACCACCACCACTACCACCACCACCACCATCAGCACCATGATCATTGTCATCACAGCATTATCATCGCCATCATCAGCACCGTTATTGTCATCATCACCACCACCATCACTATTATCATCATTAACATCATCAATGTTTCAATGTCTACTTTTCCATGCTTACATGAGTCAAATGAATTATGTTGGGCAGAGTTTTCTACAGCCAAATGTCCTTCCTGTTGCCAACCTTCTCTTGTTTCCAAGCAAGCTAATTTATCTCTCTTCAGCTGTTGAACAACAAACAACCCAGATATGGTTATGTGGAGAAATGGAAGCAAACAACAGCATACGAATGAACCTTTTATTTAGAAACAGCAAACACAGTGGAAGATGAGGGAAACACAAACTCATTCACACACACACACACACAAACCAGGGCATCCAACCATAAAACCCATGATGCCAAACCACACATTGGAGTTGATGTAGTTCTCTGGTTCATTGGATCCTGCTGGACTATCCAAACTATACTAGCATGGAAAACAGACATTCGATGATGATGATGATATATTGAAGGGCTTCTTTCAGTTTCCATCTGCCAAGTCTACTCACAAGGCTTTGACCAGTCCAGATTTATAAAAGAAGACACTATCCAAAGTGCTCCTTGGAACTGAATCCTCAATTATGTGGTTGGCATGTGAACTTCCTTTTCAATGAAACAAAATTTGACAAAAACACACAATATTACTAGAAAGATAGAAATAATTAAATTATAATAATTTGGAATCTGATTCTTAAAGAATTGAATGTGAATATTCTTAACATAGATATAACAAACAGAGGCCTGGCCAACTTGAATTACATTCCGGGCCACTTTAATCACAGAAAATTTTTTAAGGGCCACTTGTACACCGACAGAATTGAAAGCATTTTGCTTTCTCATGCTATTATTATAATAACGAACAAATGATCATTGATTCAACATGAAATATTATTGTTGCAAAAACAGTAGTATCTTTCCATTTTACTTTTCATTACAATCTTTAATTTTTGATAAAATTTTTAAAATGCTTGTTTAAATAAACCCATTTCAAGAAAGCATCAAGTCTGTGGGCCACATGCAGTCCACAGGCCTCAGATTGGCCAGCCCTGGACAAACATATTAGACAGCTGGGTATAGTTAGTTATATCATCCCCTATTATGGAAATGGTACAGAATCCAGGAGGATAAAAGGTAGTATTTGAAAACAAAATATAAAAGGACTTGATGAAATATAGGTTACAAGATCTAATACAGACATAATGACAGGTGTTTTAGAGAAGCAGAGTAACTATATCATCCAACATTACTGGAAGGATACTGACCTCAGGGGATGAAAGGAAGGATTTGAAGTCAAAACATAAAAGAAATTAACAGGACATTTTAGAGAGGGGTGTATAGCCAGTTATATGAGCCTCACAACTGGACTAGTAGTTGTTTTGTTGTTGCTTTTTATAAAACCATAAGCGAATAAACCGTAAATGGTCCAAGGAGGATTTGAACTCAGAACATAAAAGAGCATAACTAACTATAAGTTATAACTTCCAACAGAGGCATAAGATCACACATTTTGAGTGAGGCAAAGGTGGTGAGGTATCTAAACCACCTTGAACTTGAGGGACCGTATTTGATGTAATAAAAGATGCATGGGCATTTTAAACACATTCCAGTTTCAGCAGCAGGTCTTTTTCTTTTTACTTGTTTCAATCATTAGACTGTGGCCATGCTGGGGCACCACCTTGAAGAATTTTTAATCAAACAAATCGACTCTAGTACCTATTTTTTGTTTTAAAACTGGTACTGATTCTATTGGTCTCTTTAGTTGGACTGCTAAGTTACAGGGACATAAATATACTAATACTGGTTGTCAAGCAGTGTGGTATGGTGTGGAGGGAGGGTCAAACACACACACACAACAGGCTTCTTTAGTTTCCATCTACCAAAGCATGTAATATATGATGCAACCTTGCATACAGAACCTGAGGTGAATATTCTTTTCTTTTCTACTCTAGGCACAAGGTCCAAAATTTTGGGGGAGGAGCCAGTCAATTAGATTGACTCCAGTACACAACTGATACTTAATTTATCAACCTCAAAAGGATGAAAGGCAAAGTCAACCTCGGTGGAATTTGAACTCAGAACGTAAAGACAGACAAAATATCGCTAAGCATTTCACCCAGCGTGCTAAAGTTTCTGTCAGCTCACTGCCTTAGAACCTGAGGTGAATATTGAGACAGCTTTTGGAGAAAAAAAGTGCCTCTTATCATCATCATCATCATTGTCGTTAAATGTCTGCTTTTCATACTAGCATGGGTTGGATGGTTTGACTGAGGACTGGTGAACCAGAAGGTTGCACCAGGCTCCGATCTGATCTGGCAAAGTTTCTACAGCTGGATGCCCTTCCTAACGCCAACCACTCTGAGAGTGCAGTGGGTGCTTTTACATGCCACCGGCACAAAGGCCAGTCAGGTGGTTCTAGCAATAACCATGCTCAAAAGATGTTTTTTATGTGCTACCTGCAGAGGAGCCAGCCTGGCGGCACTGGCAGCGACGACACTCGAATGTTGTTTTTCACGTGTCACCGGCACATGTGCCAGTAAGGTGACGCTGGCAACGATCACGCTTGAATGGTGCTTTTTACATGCCACCGGCACGGGAGCCAATCTGTGGCACTGGCAACAATAACATCAAATATGGTAATCCTTATATTTTATCAACTCTGCCAAGGTAAAAAATCCTTAGTAGAAAGGATGGGAATGGATATTTTGAGAGGAGGTTGTTGATGAATGAAGTCTGCTACTTGGTTTGAGTTGCACAATGGAATTTATTTATTCTGTCGATGTCACTACTGATCTTAATGAGGTGGATGGAAAGTAATGACTTTCACAACTTCTTACTCCATACAACCCACTCATCACCCTGTAAAAAAAATGACCATAAAGCTTCTGCTAATTTATCAAACTGTTATGATCTTGAGAAAATCAATACATGGTATTCATTAAAGTAATTTCTTATTCATCACCTTCATCATCATCATCATCACCACTACCACCATAAAGCAGCACCACCACCACTACCAACATCAAACACAAGCAGCAGCAGCAGCAACAGCCCCACCCCCAATGATAGCACAACTACCAGCACTCTCACCATCACCACCACCACTACTACAGATACAACCCACCGACACCAGTATCCCCACCACCATTTCCTATATTATCAGCAACATCAGTATTTCAACTGTTTTTTGCCCCCACCCCTCCTCCATTCTGGCCTATGTTGAACTGGTCTGCAACTCACCTTCATTTCATATCAGCCATTCCTGCACTCTACAATGTACTTATGTACTCGATGAGGCTTCAGGTATTTTGGTTGTTCCTCTGGTATCAGGTTCTGTCCTACAGTTTGGCATCTTGGACAAGTGTCTTCTACTATAGCCCCAAGTTTGATTAAATCTTCCGAGTATATTTAGTAAACAGAAAGTGATAGGAGCCCACCATATATATTTCTTTCCTTTCTTGAGTGTCCAATAACACTATACTTGTTCCACGTCCTCGAGTTGTGTTTTCTCTTTGTGTTTTCATGTTTGGATTAACTATATATATATACACTCATCAATAGAGGGATCATATTTGAAACCTCTTTTATTTATATTTTCAAATAGCCATTATAGCCTTTAGTTATGGTTAATACCTACCTAACTGGAGTTTTAGTTAATACCTAACACTCTCACATCTCTTTGTTTCTCATAAGGATAAATATGAATCTCCTAGATTCTATTCTGCTATTTCCTTTATCAAGTCCTTTGTAAAAAATTTGTTTATACTTTTTCCACTGAAGAGTACTGTGATATATAATTAATTTAATCAATTTAATTCAACCATGAATTTGCATGAATTTTATATCTGCATGAACTCATCATCTGCATGAATTAAAATACTCTTATGTATTTTAACACCCTCTCGTCTCCATTTTTAACAAAATTGTTGAGTTTTATGGGATTTCTTTCCATAAATCCACAACACATCACATATATATATATATATAAAGTTATTTTATTCCACACAGGTAGGAATATAGAAAAAATAGAAGTTGAAAATGCACTGAGATTATTTAAAAATTTTTATCATATTCAAAGATTTAACCAGTTTCACAGTTTACATTAATTTCCAAAAGTTGAAATAAAGACGTGGCTTATGCTGCAACTGTCCTACTTCTTACTAGTGTTTGAAGCTTGCCCTATTTTCATAGGAAGTGCATGGCTCAGATTAGTACATGTTTTGGCTAGGACTTGATTGGTAAAGGATAGTCACATGACTATCTGTCTTGGAAATTTTTGTAGGCTCCCCGCTATGTCCATATGTTAATGTCAAGTGACAGTACAAAATAATCAATGCTGTGAATGTTTTCTGTCAAGTATTGTAGAGAATGATCATGGGATTCAAGTTTAGAACCTTTTGTACATTTCCCACAATGTCCATGTGTTAGTGTCCCATGACAGTATATTTTGCACTGAAAATTAAGGCCAACACAATTGAGTGAACAAGTTTATAGTCAAGGCACTCTAGATTTAATCTGCCAGATGGAAGAGTGGACAAGCATCATTTGTATGTAGTCCAGTGGCTAAAGTTTAGGTTGTTAGCTGTGTAGATTCACTTGTTAAGTGGCAGAACGAGTTTTTTGTGTGAATAGTTATTTGTGTATGTACTCCATTAAGGTTTGTTAAATCTTAGTTTGTATTTTTGCATGAATGTATTTTCTCTGATTATCTATGTTTCATCTGTGGTATTCACTGAAAAAAGGTAGAGTGGGAAGAACTGGAATTTGAGGGACTTATTTTTTGTACATATGTCTATGTGTCCACTCAGTGGAATCTGTCTAGTGCTGGAGTTTCATTTTTGTAGTCAGTGAATGGTCAGTCTATTTCTGAAAGTAAGCTTTGTTTGACCAATGTAATCTTCATTACATCCTTGACATTTAATAACATATATTAAATTTTTTGGAGAAAATGTAGGATGATTTTTTAATGGTAAAAATCTGTCTTGATTTGAATTTGTATGTTGTGTCTTCAATAAGGCTGATGCATGTCCTGCAATTGGGGTGTCCACACTTTCTGACTGTTGGTATAGGAATTGGGGAAGGTAATTTAACTGTAATTAGAGTGCCTTGACTGTAACTAAACATGTTCACTCAACCATGTCAGCCTTAATTTTCTGTGCAAAATATATCATCACATGACACTAATGTATGGACATTGTGGGAAACATACAAAAGATTCTAAACTTGAATCATATGATCATTCTCTACAACACTTGACAGAAAACATACAGAGCATTGATTGTTTGGTACTGTCACTAGACATGTTCACTCAACTGAGTCAGCTTTGACTTACAACACTAAACATTGTCACTTGACATTAACACACAGACATTAACATATGGACATAGGCACTCTAATTACACTCTAATTCCTACATCAACAGTCAGAAAGTGTGGATACCCCAATTACAGGACATGCATCAGCATTATTGAAGACACAACGTACAAATTCAAATCAAGGCAGATAGTCATGTGACTATCCTTTACCAATCAAGTCCTAGCCAAAACATGTACTAATCTGAGCCATGCACTTCCTATGAAAATAGGGCAAGCTTCAAACACTAGCCAGAAGCAAGACAGTTGCAGCATAAGCCACGTCTTTCTATTTCAACTTTTGGAAATCATTGTAAACTGTGAAACTGGTTAAATCTTTGAATATGATAAAAAAATTTTAAATAATCTCAGTGCATTTTCAACTTCTATTTTTTCTATATATTATCATCATCATCATCATCGTTTAACAGTTGCTTTCTATGCTGGCATGGGTTGGACGGTTTGATTGAGGACTGGTGAGCCAGAAGGATGCCCCAGGCTCAATCTGATCTGGCAAAGTTTCTACAGCTGGATACTCTTCCTAACGCCAACCACTTTGAGAGTGTAGTGGGTGCTTTTACATGTCACTGGCATAAGGGCTACTCGAGCAGTTCTGGCAATGACCATGCTCAAAAGATGTTTTTGACATGCTACTTGCATGTTAACATGTTTCGGCTGATATACTCTCCAGCCTTCATCAGGTGTCTTGGGGAAATATCGAACCTGGGTTCTCATTCCTAAGTTATTTAGGAATTTTTCGATGCTATTCATTATTCAGATTACTGACTGGAATTGAACTCGGAGAGTTCGATTCCAAGCAGTGACTTGAACAACAACAACAACAACAACAACATTAATAACATCGAAAAATACTTTAGGAATGAGAACCCAGGTTCGAAATTTCCCCAAGATACCTGATGAAGGCTGGAGGATATATCAGCCGAAACGTTGTGTTAACAACAAACAAGATGAGGACAAATATCCGACAAATGTAAATAATGTGCATAATTCCTCATCTCTTAAATATAGAACTGGAAGGTCACTGATATAAAACCAAATATGCAAGGAATGGCATTGAATATCTTGAGGATCTTTGCTTGTGCTTGAGGCCATGGCACTCCCACATTCTTGAGCCTGTGATGCTTATTGGCACTAGATATCTAGCACTGGCTTATCTCTGAATTATGGAATTATGAGGTGCTGTGCTAACCTTATTGGACCCAAAATTTTCGGTTGTGCAATCACCAGCAAGGCGACTCTCTGATGCCTGATTGAATAGTAGGGCTCCACAGGGAGCATGGAAGCTGTGGACACAAAGCCAACTGCTAGTACATTAACCTCATACACAGGCATTGCTGGCTTTTTGCATGGGCAATGGTCAGTGATGGTCTTCTGTGATTATGAATGGACAGCCATCATTATCACAACACACACACATATAGTACTGAAGGACGACTTCAGATGAAATGACAAAGGACTGAGATGGCTGGTGCCTTGCTGTATTCAAGGAGACCTATACTCCCCAGCAGAAGTATTAAGGCTACTCCCCCTGGTGAAGAAGATTGGCCTGCAAGAGTCATGTGATGGTGCCATGTAAAAAGCACTTCTACATTCTAAGTATAAATCCTATTGAAATCACCTTTGCCTTTCATCCTCGCAGGGTTGAAGAAAGAAACACCAGTGGAGCACTGGGGTCGATATAATTCACTAGCCTCTCCCTATAATTTCAGGCCTTGCATCTATAGTAAAAAGCATACTTCATGTGGCAGAGAGAGATAAACTATCCTCCTCATTAAGGTGGTGAGCTGGCAGAATCGTTAGCATGCCGGGCGAAATGTTTAGTGGTATTTTGTCTGCCGCTACATTTTGAATTAAATTTCTGCCAAGGTCGAGTTTGCCTTTCATACTGGTGCCACATAAAAGCACGCATGGAGTGCCACATTAAAGCATCCAGCACACTGTGTAAAGCGGTTGGTGTTAGGAAAGGTATCCAACCATAGAAGCCATGCCAAATTAGATTGGGTCCTGGTGCAGCTCTCCAGTTTGCCAGCTCTGGTCAAACCATCCAATCCATGCTAGCATGGACAATGGACATTAAATGATGATGATGATGATATATATATATCTATATATATATAAAACTGTAGTTGTGTGAGTGTCTGTCCCCTTCGATTTAGATTCCTAACTACTCCCACATTTTGCGGTGCAGTTTAACCAAATTCGGGTATCTTATAGTCGTGATTCATATCGAGCCCGTCTGAGTATTAGCGCGCGTCTACGATGAGTCTACGATTTTAAAAATAATTTAACATCATTTTTTATTCCATTTTAATGCATAATTTTTCGTGTGTCGATGGCAGCGGAGTTGGCGTTCATGGTCACACCTGCACCTGTTTGCTTCTCCCTTTCTTCCCTCCCTCGTGAAGTTGTGGGGAAGGGAGTGTAAGGAAATCAACGTCGTAAAGCGTTGTCAAGGAGACCAGCGTTCTTTTAGAACAACGACTTCATAGCTTGAAGACACCAAAACAGAAATGGCTAAGAAAGCCCGAATTCGCATCTATAAGGGAAGTAACTCTCTAAAAATGCTTATATAGTTATTTCCCTTACAAACCCGAGCAACGCCGGGTGATACTGCTAGTATATATATAAAATTGTGATAAGTTCCAATACATGAAATTCTCAACTCTATTGCTTCTGCTAAATATTAATAAAAATATACATATACTCATATTTTGAATTCTATTTTTCCTGTTTACATCACCATACTTGTATGTATATATAGTGGAGGCGTGTGGCTTAGTGGTTAAGGTGTCAGCATCATAATCGTAAGATTGTGGTTTCGAATCCTGGACCGGGCGATGCATTGTGTTCTTGAGTAAAACACTTCATTTCATGTTGCTCCAGTTCACTCAGCTGGCAAAAATGAGTAACGCTGCTATGGACTCACATCCCATCCAGCTGGGGAACACATATGCCATTGAAACCAGGAAACCGGGCCCATGAGCTTGGCTAGGCTTTAAAAGGGCATATTTATTTATTATTATATATATATATATGTGTGTGTGTGTGTGTATATATATATATATATATATATATATATATATATATATATATTATATATGGGGGAGGGCGGTGTGTGTATGTTTGTGTCTCCTTGTCTGAACATCACAATCACATGGAAATTGTAAATGAGTGTGAATGGCATACAAGCAATGCCATTCATTTCCAATATTCTGTGAAAAAACATGTCTAGCCAAGAGGAAATACTACCTTGGTTGGAAATAGGTGAGGGTTGGCAACAAGAAGGGGCATCCATCCATTGAAAATCTACCTCAACAGACTCCATCTGACCCATGCAAGCAATATTAGATTGGATGTTAAAACAATGATGACACCCATATCAAGACAGTAACATTCTTCGACATAACAATTCAAAAAGTGACCCAATAAACCAATTAATTGTTTGCATGCTTCAAGGTCAAAGGTCAGACTTACATGTAATGCTAAAGTCCTCTGCGCTGAATGTTGGCATTTGATCTCATGAAAGAGACTTTCACTTGCAGCTTCTTGAAGTTTGTGCCACAGAACCAATAATGAGGGCAAACAACACCTAAATAGAGTATGAGCTTTAGCATCAGTCTTTGACAAGGTGCTTAGAGCAGTAAAAACACGGGATCCAATTAAAAAAGCAAAAACAACACAGTAGCTACATGATGTTATCATTACTATTTGGCTAGCTTCACTAGCACCCCACCAATGGCTGTATATAATATCGGAAAAAATCTCCCATATTTTACACAGCCATTAGTGTGGGCTAATGAAGGTAGGCAGGTGGAAAGGTCGTCTCATGTAGTTAATGTGGAATGTTGCATGGTTTCTACACCTAGGTGTCCTTCATAACACCAAACACTTTGCAGCATGGCTGCATTTTTCATGCTGTCAGCACTAACAATGTCACTATACAGCTTGCAAGACTATGCACCCTAGGAGGGGCAGTTTTATGTTAGCAGACAAAAGGTAAGATTATGAGAGAAGGGGCCAGAATAAAACCTTGCAACTCACATTACACATTTTAGAAGAGCAGGTGAGAAATGATTGGAGAAGACATAAAAATAGTTGTGATAAAGCATTTGTGTAGACTCTCAACAAATGAGATGTGAAGATGTAAATGGATGGCAGAGGTAACAGAACTTAGAGTGTGAGAGGGTAGAGTTTGCACAGGTGTATTGGGAGAGTGAAAGATGGGGAATGGGTGAGAGGATAAACATATTGAATGAAGAACAGTTCAAACATAAAATTCGTGGCATCAAGCTCTCCAGTCTCAAACAATATCTAAAGGTTAGGAGCACTGTCCCTTCCTTTAGATCTCAATAAGCAAAAAAATTTTTTAAACTAAAAAATGTTCCTCTCTTCTCAGCTTATCTCCTGACTAGTTACACCTAACATATTTTGCTTGCTTCCCAACCACACAGTTCTGGAGGTGTGGGGAGAGATAAAGACATGATGTGGTCTATGAGGATATCAGCAGCCAGGAGAGTGAGTACAGAGGTGTAGAGGGAAATTACGTCTAAACTAAAATGGTATTTGTTTGTTTTAAGTATGGAGGGGTCGACATCTTTGAGTCTTGTGAAGATTTCGTGGGAGCTGCTGATGTGTCCGGGGTATGCGTGTAGTAAGGGCTTGAGGAGTTTAGAGAGGAGCCAATAAATCTTATAGAAAGGACCATTAATTCCTGATACTATGGGTCTGATTTTAAGCATAGGTCCGGGTTTGTACTGCCCTCTCCACCCTCACTTTCCTTTTCAAGTGGAACTTGTAAAAATTGATGAGGGCTTGACCAAAGAGGAAAGTATCTGTCTTCAGTCTTTTCAGCCTCGTCCACCACACTACCTCTTTTGCCATAGCCACCAGGCTGAGGAAAACTGTCTTTCCCTCCAGGCCAAAGGAAGGCAGCAGGACAATCCTCACAATGGATGTGGCTGATAACTTGATCTATCCTACATATGACAACAGCTGTTTGACAAAGCTCTGCAAGTCAGTAATGCATGGACACTGGACGAGTGTATGCAGGATGCTTTTATTGCCCTGCACACACCACAGAGAGGTCTGACTAAATGGCACTTCTGTGTCTGTAGAGTTTGTCTCAAACCAGCAGAGCTCCCCAGTGGCACTGCCAGATCAGGAATTTCTGGAAGTTATCCATAGGCCTTGGCCTGAAAGTCCTCCAGAAAAGACCAATTAATTGACCCCTCCTGACCCCCAGAGTTTCCCCGAGAACATTGTCGCTCTTGCCTGTCACTAGTCCCCTGTAGAAGTCCATAATGGAACTTCCACAGACCGCGTTGCTCAACAGGCAGAAAGCTGTGAGTGCTTGCTGGCACTCCAGGTGCCAAGTGCCCTTTCTTGGTCTATGCTTGATTCAGGACTGTAGCTCCATCAATGAGATAAGCTGCGGAAAATACTGTTTGAGAAATGGCGACCACACCTGCTCACTGTTAAGAGAATGCTGGAGATATCGCAGTCTCTGTGCATGCCTGTGCATCATTAGCTATGGCATGCTCAGTCCTTTACTCAACAGGTGTTGACAGTAGATGGACTGTCTGACAAGCAGAACACATCCCTTTATGATACTAATAATAATAATGGGAGTTATGTAGAAAGCTAGGATTTGAACATACCAATAAATGGTATGAACACGAACCTAGTAAAGTACTAGAAAGTAAAAAATATAAGATGTTGTGAGACTTTAACATTCAGACTGACAGAGTAATGGAAGCTAGAAGGCATGAGGAGGAGGAGGAGGAGGTGATGGTGGTGGTGGTGGTAGTAGCAGCAGCTGCAGCAGCAGCAGTAGTAGTAGTAGTAGTAGATAAAGAGAATAGAAAGTGCCAGATAATTGACTTTACAGTCCCAAATGATGTGAAAGTCAATATGAGAGGTATAGGGAAAATAGCAAAGTACTAGGACCTAGCCATTGAATTACAGAGATTATGGAAAGAGTGGGTTAAATGTATCCCAGTAGTTATAGATGCATTAGGAATTATCCCCGAAGATTTAAACAGATGGATACAGGAAATAGACATTAAACCCAGTTTAGTACAGCCCCAGAAAACAGTGTTATTAGGGACAGCTAGGATACTTAAGAGGATAACTTGAAGCCCAATGTTAGAAATATTTCTTTTCCAGCAGTCTAATCTGTTAAGTGTATATGAAATAATAATAATAATAATAATAATAATAATAATAATAATAATAATAATAATAATAGGGAGCTGCTTGTCAAAACAAAGAAAGAAATCAAAGCAAACCCTCCAAACAATAATAAAATTGTAAAATAAACACATGCATAGATATCACAATCCATTCTGATGAAAATGTTGCCTGAAAAGAAGTGGAAAAACTATCAAAATGTAAGGACCTTGAGATTAAAATATTCAAAATGTGATGTGTGAGGGGGAAAAGAATACCACTAGTAATTGGAGCATTAGGCTTGATTGAAAAAATATGAAAAGAAACCAGGGCTCACAAACTACACACTTTCCAAAAAAATAATAAGCTCGCTAGGAACAGCCTCCACCTTATGCAAGGCATTATCGATTCAATAGAACAGTGCATAACTCAATAGACTAGATCAAATAGAACCATCTTCACACATAACACACACCTTATACAATAAGCATCTAATAATCTAAAACAACACAATTCATACAATATATACAAGATTAATACCTAATTTAGATAACATGACCTACATTAAACACTTCACAAAACAGAAAAGTAATATAACATGAAACAATAAACTGAACCCCATGACAAAACAAAACGGTGCAGTGCAAAAAAACAGGAGGAGTCTATTCTTCCCAAATTTCCATAAAAATAAGAACACAATGCTGCATACACCTCAGGAACATGGAGGGGGCACCAGGTGATGCAGTAGAAACTCACATGAAACTCTTTTCTTTATTAACCTACTAAAGAAATAATAATAATGGTTTCAAATTTTAACATAAGGCCATCAATTTTTAGGGGAGTACATCAACCCCAGCGCTCAACTTATTTTATTGACCCTGAAAGAATGAAAAGTAAATTCAACCTTTGCAGAATTTGAACTCAGGATGTAAAGAGCTGGGGAAATTGTCACAAAGCATTTTAGCAGATACAGTAACAATTCTGCCATCTAACCCTCTAAGAAATAATAATAATGTCAATAATTATTATTTGAAATTAATAATTCTGTTGATAATTATTACTTGAAATTTTGGTACAGGGCCAGTAATTCTAAGAGGAGGGACTTAGTTGATTACACTGACCCCAGTACTTGACTAATAGTTTATTTTATTGTCCCCAAGAGTATGAAAGGCAGAGTTGACTTTGGTGGGATCTGAACTCAGGATGTAAAGAGCCAGAAGAAATAGCGCTAAGTACTTTCTCTGATGCACTAACAGCTTGTTACCTTAATAATAATGATAATAACTATCTTTTCTATTATAGGCACAAAGCCTGAAATTTTGGGGGTGGGGATAAGTCAATTGCATCAACCCCAGTGCATAACTGGCACTTAATTTATCAACCCTGAAGGGATAGAAGGCAAAGTTGACCTTGGCAGAATTTGAACTCAGACTGTAAAGAGCCAGAAGGAATCATCGTCATCATCATTATCCTCGTTTAACGTCTGCTTTCCATGCTGGCATGGGTTGGATGGTTTGACTGAGGGTTGGCAAGCCAGGAGGCTGCACCAGGCTCCAACCTGATCTGGTAAGGTTTCTACAGCTGAATACCCTTCCTAACGCCAACCACTCCGAGAAATTGTAGTGGATGCTTTTTACGTGTCACTGGCACAGGGGCCAGTCAGGCAGCACTGGCAGTGACCATGATCAAATGGTGCTTTTTACATGCCACTAACACGAGAGCCAATCTGTTGGGACTGGCACTGACCATGCTTGAATGGTACTTTTTACATGCCACCAGCAAGGGTGCCAGTCATGCAGTACTGGAATCAACTCCAACAATGGTTTCACTTGACCCAACAGGTCTCCTCAAGCACAGTTTATTGCCCAATGATTGAAGGGTACTCTTAAATGGGCCAGTTATGTGACACTGACATAAGCCACAGCTACAGCCTCACTCAGCTTGCCGAGTCTTCTCAAGCACAGTATATCTCCAAAGGTCTCAGTCACTTGTCTTTGTCTCTGTGAGGCCCATTTGTTGATCATGCTTCACCACCTCATCCAAGGTCTTCCTCAGTCTATCCTTTCCACATGTTCCCTCCTGTGTTAGAGTATGGCACTTTTTCACACAGCTATCCTCATCCATACACAGCAGATGATCATACCAGTGCAGTCGTCACTCTTGCATATCACATCTGATGCTTCTTATGTCCAACTTTTCTCTCAGGGTGCTTACACTCTGTTGTGTATACACATTGACATTATACATCCAGTGGAGCATTATCTCTGAAGTATTCTCTCTGAAGCATTAAGAGCTCATTACCTTAATAATAATGATAATAACAATGGCACTGCTTTCAAATTTTAGCACAAAGCCAATAATTTTAGGGGAGGAGTAAGTTGATAGCACCAATTCTAGTTTTACTTAATTTATCGACCCCAAAAGGATAGAAGGCAAAACCAACTTCAGCAGAATTTGAACTCAGAATGTAAAGACAGATGAAATACTGCTAAGCATTTTGCCCAGCATGCTAACAATTCTGTCAGCGCACCACCTTTTTCTAATAATACCTTTTATCCCTACTGCCCTCCTAACAGACTTTGCTCATAATAACGCCCATCCTGCCTACGCAGCTGTCACCTATCTCACATGAAACTGTCCCACCTCTCCCACAAAACCAGGCCATCACTTGCAAAATATGGTGCGTTACTTCTACAGAGCTAGCACCTGTTCATGCATGAGAAGGACAGTGAGAACACAAAGGAGGTTAGTGTAGATGTATATATATGCAAGCATGGAAGGATGGATATTAAAACGAAGTGTGTGTGTAATAAAGTGTTAATAATAGTAATGTATAAGCTCATTATTATTATTATATAAAAGGAGCTGCTATTATATATATATAACTATACATCTATCTATCTATCTATATATATATATATATATATATATATCATAGGTGCAGGAGTGGCTATGTGATAAGTAGCTTGCTTACCAACCACATGGTTCCGGGTTCAGTTCCACTTCATGGCACCTTGGGCAAGTGTCTTGCACTATAGCCTTGGGCCGATCAAAACATTGTGAGTGGATTTGGTAGACGGAAACAGAAAGGAGCCTGTTGTGTGTTTTTATGTGTGTGTGTGTGTTTGTGTGTCTGTGTTTGTTCCCCCACCATCGCTTGACAACTGATATTGCTGGGTTTACATCCCTGTAACCTATCAGTTCCGCAAAAAAAGATCGATAGAATAAGTACTAGGCTTACGAAGAATAAGTCCTAGCATTGATTTGTTCAACTAAAGGTGGTGCTCCAACATAGCCACAGTCAAATGACTTAAACAAATAAAAGAATATATATATACGAGAGGTTTTGGTATCCAGAAGACCCACAAGGCAGGTAAGGCTATGTAAGTGCCATGGAAGGACCGCTGTTAAACTCCCGGTTCGACAATAGTATGAGTGAGGAGTCTAACGTGGGTTGTGTGTGAGTGTGTATATGTTGAATAAAATGAGATAACAAAGCCAAGGTAGTGTGAAATTTCTAGGACCTTTATAAAGAGAGAGGTAGTCTTACAGCTTTTTCATGGATATAAAGGATTTCTCTTCATCAGAGACGATATGAGAAGGTTAAATAGAAGGGAATAGTAACGTTCAATATCAGAAGTTATACTGTAAAGGGAGAGATAGAGGAAAGATAAAGGGAAATATGAGAATAAAAATAAGGATATATGTTGGATGTTACAGTAGCAGTTCCATTATCCAAGGGATGTGCTGTGTAGAACGGGTAAAGAAGCTTCTTACCTATTGTGTGTAAATTCCAATAGGTGTTCATATTTTGTTATTACCTGCACAGTATCCATTTGTAATAACAAAATATGAACACCTACTGGAATTTACACACAATAGGTAAGAAGCTTCTTTACCCATTCTACACAACACATTCCTTGGATAATGGAACTGCAACTGTAACATCCAACATATATCTTTATTTTTATTCTCATATTTCCCTTTATCTTTCCTATATCTCTCCCTTTCCAGTATAACTCTTTATATTGAACTCTACTATTCCCTTCCATTTAACTCTCTCATATCGTCTCTGATGAAGGGAAATCCTTTATATCTCTGAAACAGCTGTAAGACTACCTCTCTCTTTATAAAGGTCCTAGAAATTTCACTCTACCTTGGCTCTGTTGTCATTTTATTTAACACGCACACACATATATATATAAATATACTGTTGTGTCTGGGGAGAGTCATTTTCTGTTTGTGCCTTATAATTTAACACACTCACCGGTAAAATTTCCACTGATTTCTTATTTTTATTCTCCTAAAATTTTTGTTGCATCTTGCAACCTTTTCAAAAGTCTTGACTCTGTCCGTTATTTACACTGTATTCTTTTTTGTTTGTTTGTGCGCATGTGTGTGGGTCAGTGTGTGTGCCTATGCATGCATACATGTGTGTGTATGCATATATGTGTGTGTGCATATGTATATATGTATGTGTGTATTCTGCATAGTCATGTGTTTGCGTGTCCATGTTTGTGTGTTTTTTATGTATGTGTGTGTGTGTGTGTGTGTGTGCATGTGTTTGTATATGTATGTACCTCTGTCTCCTTGTGTGTGCATGTCTGAGTGTGTTTTGTGCGTGTGTGTTCTGCAACTATGTACCATGTTTGTATGTATGGATGTGCATCTCCATATGTGTGGACCCATGTCTCCATATGTGTCCTTGTGTGAAGTAAAGTGTGTGTGTGTGTATATATAGTCATGTATTTCAGTCTCCATTTGCATATGCGTGCTTGACTGTTCATATAACCTATGTACCTATACGTCTGTATATTTTCATATCCATATGCTTACATACATGTGCATATACACATATATACTTACACCCACACTCACACACATACATACATCTATCTACATAACAGCCCACTAACTATTCTACTCTAACTATTCTACCTGTGTAAACTGTGGGTATGGGGGTATGATATCTATTATGTATATTTCCTATTTAGTATTGGGTGTATGTATATATGTATATATGCATATGTATGGAAGCATATGGATATGAAGATATACAGACGTATAGGTACATAGGTTATATGAACAGTCAAGCACACATATGCAAATGGAGACTGAAATACATGACCATATATACACACACACACACACTTTACTTCACACAAGGACACATATGGAGACGTGTGTCCACACATATGGAGATGCACATCCATATATACAAACATGGTACATAGTTGCAAAACACACACAAGGAGACAGAGGTGCATACATATACAAACACATGCATGCACACACAAACATGGACACGCAAACACATGACATGGTTCTCAGCAATCTGAGATTCTACCAACCAAAGATCAAATCCAGTAACATCTCTTCAGTCCATCCATTTGACACTATGGATCTTCTTAACACAGTCTGGGATGCAGTCAATCATGATCTTTCACAAGTTGATTGGGCCTTCATGCATGCACACACCCCCTCCAACATAAACACATCATGGCAGACGTTTGTAGATACAATGACACATATGCACAAAACATATACCATTAAGATCAGTATACAAATCTAAGTGCAGAATCCCTAGAAATAGAAGAGCAATTATCAGAAAAATAAAAACAATTAACAAGAAAATCAACCAACTTAAATACTGCCAGCAGCAACTCACCCATTCGACTGCCATTGCATCACTTGAATTGGAAAAACACGACCTCCAAAAAAGTGTGATGACCATCATTAACAGTCAAAGAGCAGCTGAGGAGAGTTGGGCCATTGAGAAAATAAAACTCAATCTCAAAATGTTCTTTTCATTTGCAAAAACACATAAAGACGCCGTTTCCACTGTTGGTCCTCTGGTTGATGAGAACAACACTCTACATGATGATGCAAAATCCTTGTGTGAGATATTGCAGAAACAATACTGCTCTGTCTTCAGTAACGCTAATGTGGTTGATCTGGCTAGTATCAGTGATGTAAACCCTCAACTAACCATATCTGACATAACTTTTGGTGCTGCTGATATCCTAAGAGAAATAGATAAGATCAAGCGCAACTCAGCAGTAGGTCCCGATAAGTTCCTAGCCACTATCCTGAAGTCACTAGCTGAGCGCTAGAGAAACTCACTTCATGCAGGCTACATTCCTGATCATTTTCTTTTCCAGTCTGTCATTTCAGTCTTCAAAAAGGGAAACAAATCTCTTCCAGTGAACTACTGTCTGATTTAACTCACTTCTCATATCATTAAAGTATTTGAGAGGGTGGTGAGATCGTGAATAACTCACTTCCTCAAAGACAACAATCTGTTGAACTCCAACCAGCATGGTTTCTGTCATGGCAGGGACTGTCTGTCGCGGCTTCTGCACCATTTTGATGACATCTTAAAAGCATTGGGAGAAGGCTCCAACACTGATATCATATACCTTGATTTCCGCAAGGCATTTGACAGAATGGACCACAAAATCCTGCTGAAGAAACTGTCCAACATTGGAGTCCATGGAAAGCTGCTGCAGTGGATGAAGTGTTTCCTGACGAACAGAACCTAACATGTTGTGTTTGAGGGAATACGATCCAGCTCAACCAAAGTCAGTACTGTGTAGGGCCCACTCCTCTTCATCATTTAATCAATGACATAGTAGACGTCATCAAACATTCTACATTGAAAATCTTTACAGATGATTCCAAACTCCAGAAAGCCATAAATGGCATGAGAGACCGAACATGCCTTCAGTCAGATCTATTTGCTACTGTCCAATGAGTGGAAAAAACAATATGCTTTTAAATGAAGATAAGTTTAATTTGATCTTCTTTGGAAAAGAGGATGCTCTGAAACTACCATATGTCCTTCCCTTGGGTGACTCCCTAGTGTCATCCAACAACACTAGAGACCTTGATAACAATCTAAGCTGGAGTTCCCATGTAAACAGCAAGGTTGACTTGGCCCACAAGATGTGCTCCTGGATTCTGAGAACTTTCTGGTCTAGAGATGCCTGCACCATCATCCTTCTCTACTCTACTTTTGCCCAACTCCACCTTGAGTACTGTTGCCCACTGTGGTCCCCCCATATGAAACAATTCATTATGAGAGTAGCACTCCAGAGGCTCACAATAAGAAATATAGATGGCATGAGAGACATTGATTATTTGGGTTGACTAAAAACAATCAATCTCTTCTCTTTCCAATGCCACCGGGCGCATTACATCATTTGTGTTATGTGAAAAATATTCCATCAATATTGCACAAATGATGTTGGCATCAATTTTAAAATCCATCCAAGACTAGACTTCCATGTTATCCGCTCACTACAAAAATCGAACTTGGTACACATAGCAACATTACATCACAATTCCTTTACCTCAACTGGTCCAGCTCTCTTTAATACCATACCAAAATACGTCAAAACAGAAATGGATCCCATAAAATTCAAATGTTCACTGGACAAATTTCTTCACAAAATCTCGGACCAACCTCTTACACCTGGATATGTCTCCAACAATAATAACTCTTTGTTAGAGTGGGTTGTGGTGCTCCATATATCACTAAAAGACTTCGCCAGGTGGTGCTATTGAGTTATTAAAGTTATATATATATATATATATATATATATATATATATATATAGATGTCTCATGTCTTGTGTTAAATATATATATAATCCTATAGCTCACCCCCTAATTTTATCGATCAGCCTCACATCTCGTTAAATATAGAATAAATATATTTATAATTTTATAGCTCCTTATCGCTAAGATAAATATAGCTCACGCATCTCCCATAAATCTGCAAAATATCTCTCTCTCTCAAATTTAGGTATTTCATACCTACTAATAAGTATTCCTTTCCAAGAAAGGAATGGCGTACATGGCTGCTAGTTTTTGCGGTGCACCCGCCCTCCCGCCCCCTCCACCAGTACAGGAAGTCCTAAATTTTCTCATCCTTGTTGTCTCCCATGTACACTTCAAAGTCTTACACCACCCCCACCTCCTTTCATAAAAGGTAGTGGTCATTCATTGCAAGATATGTTAGTGTAGTGTATGCGGTTTGAACTTGAGTTTTATTGTTTGTCTATGAATCCTGCCAAACGCGAGTTTTCTTTTCAGGTTCATGACGCTACTAGGGCCAATATCTCCCACACCATCGGGGTTGGCACCCTCAACGTTGGCACACTGAAAGGCAGATCTGGCGAGATCGTTGAATTGCTTGAACGGAGGTGTGTTGATATATGCTGCATTCAAGAAGTGAGGTGGAGAGGAGGTTCTGCTAGGTTCCTCACAGGCAAAGGAGAGAGGTACAAGATTTTCTGGGCTGGGAATACTGATGGGGTCGGGGGTGTGGGTATACTTATCGCCGCAAAATGGGTAGATAAGGTAATCGAGGTAGTCAGAGTATGTGACAGAATACTTAAGATTAGATTAGTGCTCCATCATAGTTTAGCAACTATTATATCGGCCTATGCCCCTCAGCCAGAGCTACCCGATGGACAGAAAGACCATTTCTATGACACCCTACTGCAGACCACCTCATTGACGAATGACAGGGACCTTCTCTTTGTGGCTGGTGACTTCAATGGGCATGTTGGACGATATGCTGGGGGCTTCCATGGCGTACATGGAGGCTACGGTTATGGTTCCCGCAACGAGGAGGTAACCAGGCTGCTGGAGTTCTGCGATGCGAATAGTCTTATGGTTTGCAACACTAACTTCAGGAAACCGACAAGCTACCTGGTCACCTACCGATCGGGCCGGCATACTAGCCAAATCGACTACATCCTTGCCAGAAAAAGGGAAAGGTGGCTGCTTATAAATGCCAAAACCTTCCCAGGCGAAGAATGTACCCCACAACATAGACTGGTAGTTAGTGACTTTAGGATCAGGACTAAGAGGACGACCAGCATGGAGAAGAAGGGTCTGGAAGCTTAAAGACCCTGTGAATGGACAGAGATTTAGAGACATGTTACTTGAAGCCTTTGACGAAATAGAAGGAGGTATAGCTACACATGGGGTAGAAGACAACTGGACGCTTCTAAGGGACAACCTGCTGAAAGCCACTGACCAGATCTGTGGCTGGTGCAAAGTCCCCTCAAGACCCAAAATAACGTAGTGGTGGAACAATATTGTTGACAGGGCTATTAGACAAAAGAAACAGGCTTGGAAGGACTGGAAGAACGGTGGTAGCAGGGAAGTGTATCAGACTGCCAGAAGGGAAGCTAGGAGGCAGGTGTATTTAGCCAGAGGGGAAGCAGATAAGAAAAAATTTGCCAATGTTCTGCACCATGAGGATGAAAGACTTGAGGAATTTCATGTTGCAAGACAGTGTGTGAGAGAGAATCGTGACATGGTAGGAGAGAAATGTGTTCGCAAGGATGACGGTTCACTTGCGCTAAATGAGGATGCAAAGAGAGAGGCTTGGAGACGCCACTATGAAAGGCTGCTGAATGAGGAAAATGAATGGGATAAAGAGAGTCTGCCGAATGTTGACCCAACAGAGGGACCAGCAATCCGAGTTGACAGTTCCTTAGTAGTTAAGGCAATTACAAGCATGAAAACAGGGAAAGCCCCAGGCCCATCAGGAATTACTGCAGAGATGCTCAAAATATCTGGTAGTGTCGGCTATAGCCTAGTCACCCGTATAGTTAACCAGGTGATACACGAAGGAGTCATACCCAATGACTGGTGTAGCAGCATAATAGTCAACTGCTACAAAGGTAAAGGTGACACCCTAGATACAAATAACTACAGGGGTATCAAGCTGCTGGATCAGATAATGAAGGTTACGGAGAGAGTTATAGACCAACTAATTAGAGAGAGTTAGCTTAGATGAGATGCAGTTTGGGTTCGTGCCAGGAAAAAGTACTACTGATGCTATATTCCTGGTAAGACAGCTGCAGGAGAAATACCTAGCCAAAGATAAGCCCCTGTACCTGGCTTTTGTTGACATGGAGAAAGCCTTCGACAGGGTCCCCCGATCCCTTATCTGGTGGTCAATGAGGAAACTAGGGATAGATGAATGGTTAGTGAGAGCTGTGCGAGCCATGTACAGAGATGCTGCTAGTAAGGTGAGGGTTGGCAACGAGTACAGTGAAGAATTCCGGGTAGAGGTTGGGGTCCACCAAGGTTCAGTCCTCAGTCCCCTCCTATTTATCATAGTCCTCCAGGCAATAACAGAGGAATTCAAGATGGGTTGCCCTGGGAGCTCCTCTATGCTGATGACCTGGCCCTCATAGCAGAATCACTACCGGAACTAGAAACGAAATTTCGGGTGTGGAAGCAAGGTTTAGAATCACAAGGCCTTAGAGTCAATGTAGCTAAGACCAAAGTTCTAGTAAGTAGAGAGGCAAACACATCACACACCCCACTCAGATAGGTGGCCCTACTCGATCTGTAGAAAAAGTGTAGGTAGAAACTCCATAAGATGTACCCAGTGTAAGCTATGGACACATAAGAGGTGCAGCAACATCAAAGGAAAATTAACTGAGAAGATAGCTTTCGTGTGCGGCAGATACACAGAGGCAGTAAACATCACAGATGCTCAGAAAACAGATTCCATCACACTCCAGGGGGAGAAACTATTAGTAGTTGATAGCTTCTTCTACATAGGTGACCAAGTTAGTAGTGGGGGTGGATGCTCAGAGAGTGTTAACACTAGAATAAGAATAGCCTGGGCAAAGTTCAGAAAGCTTCTACCCATACTGGTGACAAAGGGTCTCTCACTCAGAGTGAAAGGTAGATTGTACGATGCATGTGTGTGAACTGCTATGCTTCATGGCAGTGAAACATGAGCCATTACTGCGGAGGACATGCGTAGGCTCGAAAGAAATGAAGCTAGCATGATCTGCTGGGTGTGCAATGTCAGTGTGCACACACGACAGAGTGTAAGTGCCCTGAGAGAAATGTTGGACATAAGAAGCATCGGATGTGGCATGCAAGAGAGACGTTTGCGCTTGTATTGTCATGTACTGCGGATGGATGAGGAGAGATGTGTGAAGAAGTGCCACTCCCAAAGAGTTGAAGGAATCCGGGGTAGAGGTAGACCCAGGAAGACATGGGATGAGGTGGTCAATCATAACCTTCAAACATTGGGCATCACAGAGGCAATGATGAAAGACTGAGACCTCTGAAGATATGCTGTGACTGCGAAGACCCGGCAAATGAAGTGAGTTCACAGCTGTATCCTACATCAGTTTCTCATAAGGAGCCCCAGCCCATTGTAAAGTACCTTGGATCATGGGCGACCTGCTATTAAGTAGACCTATTGAGTCAAGTATATCAACATCAAAATGAAAATCAAATGGAAATTGTAGTTGTGATACCTGTGCTGGTGGCACATAAAAAGCAACATCCGAACATGGATAATCTCAGCGCCACTCTGACTGGCTTCTGTGCCGGTGGCATGTAAAAAGCACCAATCGATCGTGGCCTTTGCCAGCCTCCTCCGGCCCCTATGCCAATGGCATGTAAAAAGCACCCATTACACTCATGGAGTGGCTGGCGTTAGGAAGGGCATCCAGCTGTAGAAACACTGCCAGATCAGACTGGAGCCTGGTGCAGCCTACTGGTTTCCTAGACCCCGGTCGAATCATCCAACCCATGCTAGCATGGAAAACGGACGTTAAACAATGATGATGATGATGGCACGAGTGCCAATCAGGCAGTACGTCAGCAATTTTGATTTGATTTCACTTGCCTCAATAGGTCTTCACAAGCAAAGTTTATTATCTAATGAATGTGGAGTTTTCATGTGGACTGGTTACATCCACTGGCATAGGCCACGGGCTTTGGTCTCACTTGGCTTGTCAGGTCTACTCAAGCACAGCATATCTCCAAAGGTCTCAGTCACTAGTTAATGTCTTGGTAAGGCCCAATGCTTGAAGGTCATGCTTCACCATCTAATTCCAGGTCTTCTTGGGTCTACTTCTCCCACAGATTCCCTCAACTGCTAGGGTGTGACACTTTTTCACAGAGTTGTCCTCATTCATTCGCAACACATAAGCATACCAACGCAGTCGTCTCTCTTGCACACCATATCTGATGTTTCTTAAATCCAACTTTTCTCTCAAGGTACTTATACTCTGTTATGTATGCACACTGACATTACACATCAAGCAGAGCATACTGGCGTCATTCTTTGCATACTTACGCATGTCCTCAGCAGTCATGGCCCATGTTTCACTGCCATGTAGCATGGCTGTTCGTACACATGCATCATACAGTCTACCTTTTACTCTGAGCGAGAGGCTCTTTGTCTCAACCAGATGTAGGAGCTCTCTGAACTTTGCCCAGGCTATTCTTTTTCTAGCAGCTACACTATCACAGCATCTACCCCTGCTACTGACTTGGTCACCTAGGTAACAGAAGCTATCAACTACTTCTAGTTTTTTTCCCTGGAATGTGGCGGAGGTTGTTCTCTGCACATTTTCAGTGTTTATTGCTCCTGAGCATCTGCCACATACAAAAACTATCTTCTCAGTTAACCTTCCTTTGATATTGCTGCACCTCTTATGTGTCCAAGCTTACACTTGGTTCATCTTAGAGTTTCTACCTACGCCTATTCTACAGATCGAGCAGGGTCATCTCCCTGAAGGGATTTGTGGTTTGCCTGCCTTCCTACCTATTAAGACTTTGGTTTTAGCTAAGTTCACTCTAAGGCTCTTCGATTCTAATCTTTGCTTCCACACCTGAAACTTTTCCTCTAGTTCTGATAGTGACTCAGCAATTAGAGCAAGGTCATCAGCTTAGAGAGTCTCCCAGGGGCATCCTGTCTTGAATTTCTCTGTTATTGCCTGGAGGACTATGATGAATAAGAGGGGGCTGAGAACTAATCATTGGTGACCCCAGCCCCTACCTGGAATTCTTCACTATACTCGTTGCCAACCCTCACCTTACTGACAGCATCGCTATACATGGCTTGCACAGCTCTTACTAACCATTTATCTATCCCTAGTTTCCTCGTTGACCACCAGATAAGGGATTGGGGGACCCTGTCAAAGGCTTTCTCCATGTCAACAAAGGCCAAGAACAGAGGTTTAGCTTTAGCTAGGTATTTCTCTCCTACAGCTGTCTTACCAGAAATATAGCATCAGTGGTGCTTTTCCCTGACATGAACCCACACTGTATCTCATCTAGACTGACTCTCTCCATGACCTTCATTACCTGATCCAACAACTTGATACCTCTATAATTATTTGTATCTAAAGCGTCGCCTTTACCTTTGTAGTAGTTGACTATGGTACTGCTACACCTTTCATTGGGTATGACTCCTTCGTGTATCACCTGGTTAACTATACGGGTGACTAGGTTATAACTGATTCCTGATCTCTTTCTCTCTCTTTCTATATATATATATATATATATCGGTAGCTACAACACACATATTTTTTCTCGCCTTGTTTTTTTTCTGTGTCCCTTTCTGTAGAAGAGCATAGGCTTGAAACGTAAAAGACTTTTTCAATTCCAGAGCTTTATACTAATACATCTGTTTGTTTTATACACCAACCTGCCTTCGTCTTTTGTTTTTTTCGTGAACTCTCCCTATATATATATCATCCATAATAATAATAAAGGGTAAAATTAATTAATTAATAATTTTACCAAGTAGTTCGGTATGTTAAAAGAACCATTATCGGAAAACTTATGCATGAAATTTTATAATTATGAGTATAATTATAATTAGGGTTGAGCAAAAATTTGCTTCACCACCTACCAAAATTTAGAAATAGCAGTTAAAACTAACTATTTCACTACTATAAGAAAATCTCCCAGATAACATCAGTGG